>NC_079439.1:62441357-62573857 GCF_903798145.1 Danio aesculapii
CAGTTTTGACATTTCACGTTATTATACACCATATGAGTTTGCTTGAGGTTAGACCAGCGCATAAATATAAAGTTTTTTTGCCATTGTCTTTGAGAGGAAGTGTTTATAGATGTTAATAGCTTTTGTTTGATACCTTTTGATGGGTTCGTGTTGTTAAACCAACGCATTTACCAGATTTAAAGGCATAGTTCACTCAAATGAAATTTCTGCCATTTTATGTACCCTTCAAATTATTATTTTGTCAAACACAAAAGAAGATACTTAGAAAAATGCGGGCATGAATTGACTTTAGTACTATTTTTTTCCTACTATGGAAGTCAATTGGTGCCAGGATTCTTCGAAATATCTTTTGTGTTCAAATTTATCACTCATAAAGGTTTAAAATGTCATGAGAGAAAATAAATGATAGTTTTAGCGTGGACTATGCCTTTAATTTGAATTGGTCCCCAAGTGACAAACGTTCTATTGTAATAGTAATTGAACTGCTGGAGAAGTTCACAAATACACATTTATTTGGTCGTCACATGTTTCGTCTTGTAATGTTGTGCCTGTGGTTTCTTTTCTCTCCTTTTTAAAACAAGAAAAAGGAGCCTTAAGTGTGTGTGAGAGTGTGTATGATTCATTTTCTGTTCTCGAGTGCTGCAGATTTGTTGCCCACTTTTGCCCCCTGCTGGAGGAGTTTGAGTATTAACTTTGACTTGAAACAAAATGGACACAGATGAGGATTTAGTCTAATGAATGGTGTGTAACGAGATGTGGATGATTCAGAATGAAACTAACATGCACATATTGACGTATTCCTTTGTTCATGTACTAAGCCAAATTGTGGCATGATGCA
This sequence comes from Danio aesculapii, assembly GCF_903798145.1. NCBI lineage: Eukaryota > Metazoa > Chordata > Actinopteri > Cypriniformes > Danionidae > Danio > Danio aesculapii. Next base: position 62,442,196 of record NC_079439.1, read on the forward strand.
CCCAGAATGTTATCTAGGATGGGCTCATTTTGTTTTTTTTTATGTTGAGTTTGCATTGCATAGATGCCAAAATACGCATAGTTTTTGGGCATTATAAAATTATGAAAGAACATTTGTCGTTCTTGATTTCTTATCTGGATGAAAATTGAGAAACAGAAACTATTTAGATTTTATTCATTATGCTTATAAATAATTACAAAATCAAGACAATTTTTATCATTTCTTTTGAAGATCTTTTTATGTAACATTTATCTGTACTTAATTTCGAATGGGGTGACGCTGTGGCGCAGTGGGTAGCATGTTCGCCTCACAGCAAGAAGGTCGCTGGTTCAAGCCTCGACAGGGCCAGTTGGCTTTTCTGTGTGGATTTTGCATGGTCTCCTCGTGTTTGCGTGAGTTTCCTCCAGGTGCTCCGGTTTCCCCCACAAGTCCAAACACGTGGTACAGGTGAATTGGGTATGCTAAAACTGACCATTATGAGTGTGTATGGATGTTTCCCAGTGATGGGTTGTGGCTGAAAGGACATATGCTGTGTAAAAACATAAGCTGGCGGTTCATTCCCCTGTGGCGACACCAGATTAATATAGGGACTAAGCCGAAAAGAAAGTGAAAATGAATAATTTCATATCTAATGTATTTACAGTTTGCATTTATTTATAATTATTATTGTTTATATATAATATTTATTATCTATATACACTCACTGGTCACTTTATTAGGTACACCCTACAAGTACCGGCTTGAACCCTCTTTTGCCTTCAGAACTGCCTTAATCCTTTGTGGTATAGATTCAACAAGGTACTGGAAATATTCCTCCGAGATTTTGGTCCATATTGACATGATAGCATCACGCAGTTGCTGCAGAGTTGTCGGCGGCACATCCATGATGCGAATCTCCCGTTACACCACCTCCCAAATGTGTTTTATTGGATTGGAGTCTGGTGACTATGGAGGCCATTTGAGTACAGTGAACTCATTGTCATGTGCAAGAAACCAGTCTGAGATGATTCGCGCTTTATGACATGGTGCGTTATCCTACACTGTGGTCATAAAGGGATGGACATTGTCAGCAGCAATACTAGGTAGGCTGTGGCGTTGACACGATGCTCAATTTGTACTAATGGGCCCAAAGTGTGCCAAGAAAATATCCCCCACCATTACACCATTATCACCAGCCTAAAACGGCTAATACAATAGCCCACCCGCCTCAAGGTTGGACGTGTTGTGCGTTCAGAGATGCTCTTCTGCATACCTCAGTTGTAACAAGTGGTTATTTGAGTTACTGTTGTCTCTCTATCAGCTAGAACCAGTCTGGCCATTCTCCTCTGAACTCTGCCATCATCAAGGCACTTGCGCCCACAGAACTGCCGCTCACTGGATATTTTTTCTTTTTGGACCATTCTCTGTAAACCCTAGAGATGGTTGTGCGTGAAAATCCCAGCAGATCAGCAGTTTCTGAAATACTCAGACCAGCTGATTAAAAACTTGGTTAACGAGCAGTTGGACAGGTGTACCTAATAAAGTGGCCGGTGAGCGTATATAGACGCATACATTTGGCCAACAATAGCATTTTGCTTGTAATACTTGTATATAACTCTGTCGAATAAGTACAATTATTTCATATGTAATGTGGAATGACAAGCAAGGTAAAATGTCCTAAAAATGACTGCGTTTGTATATTACTCAAATGTATGGAAATCACACCAAAGGGGGCCGTCCCACATGTAATCTGACCAATCAGAGACCACTTACGGCCTGTCACTCATTTCGCGCGTTCAGACATTAGTTGCCATGTCATTTATTACTAATGTAAAATGACCGAAAACATAAAGAGCCGTTTGATTAAAGAAATGATTTCGTGAGGAGAATGAACAGATATAACAGACACACCAACACACAGAACGTAGGAGAGATCACGTGACACAAATAGTCCGAATCATCTGCGCGAACTGATTTTTTTAAATGTTTCACTCTAAAGAACCGGTTCAAACAACCGATTCAGTTATTCTTTTATCTCAGTGCGCTTTCTTTACATTCTATGATTTGGTGGCTATTATAATTCGGTCTTTATTACGTGTTTAATAAAAAACTCAGCTCAAATAGTCCTTTACAACCTAAATATATATAGGTTGTATTAAATTTACTTAGAATATCTTCATATTTATTGGCAGAAGATGTGTTTTTAATAACGTTGGTTAAAACATAATCATACAGTATGTTTACACACATATTTCCAGACCAGTACATGTTTTATTAGTAAAAGTCTGCTATTTGACTCGTTATGAGTCATTTGTGTGGTAGAATGAATTCTGAATCACAAACGAACCTGTTTCGTTCAACAAAAGATTCGACTCCTTGAGGAATCGGACATCGCCAGAGCGGAAAAGCGAGTCCAGGGCAAGAGCTGTCATTTCTTTCGCAGATGCACTTTCTGTCGGCCCCCATGTGGATGTGAAAACAAAACGCGACAGGCAGCAAAGGTGAGTAGGAGGATGATGATGATGATGATGGTGATGATGATGATTGTGTGTGTTAGTGTGTGTGTAGATCCGTGATGCTTTCTCTCTGCGTACTTCAGTCTCTGATGGCCAAGAAAGGAAAGGAAGTTGTTTGGTGATGATGAGAAACACATCTGTGGCCTGCCGTTCATTTTGTAGACTAGTAGAGCTCCGATTTGCAAGTTAATAAGCCCGACCTCGTAGAGACACGCTTATATTCAGACTTATATTCAAGCTTTATTTTGGTGCCAAGTGAATGATGATGATGATGATGATGGTGGTGATGTGATTTGCGTCTGACGTGGCGCTCATTTAAATCACCCACACAGCAGCTACGTTCACCTTTTAAAAATAACCACACGCCGTTTAAAATACCGAGGTATGTGCAAAGCTTATGAAATGTAGTGGCTCTACTCTGTGATATATGATTAAAGCAGCAAATCCTTACAAAATAGAATGGAAATAAACGGTGTCAGGCGATAATGTTATGGTTCTTTGATATACGCGGTTGTAAATGGTTTCCTAGATACAGACGGTGGCATGTAAATGTCTTGTCACATGAAGTGAATGTACACAACGCTTTTAACACTTGTCAGCTAATCTTGTTGTTACTGGCTAATGCTATGTAAATAATGCACACCCGGTGAATTATTTTTTATAATTCAATGTATTCGCTTATACTATGGTTACCACACGACACTATTCTGATGGTTTATTGGAGAATTTCGGGTATTTGTCAGATTTGTGTCCTAAAACTGCTCCTGTATGTAGTACTAGTTCCTCACACACCCAAAGCCTTCTGTTTTGTTTTGATTTTTGACAGTAGTAATAACAGTGAAATAACTGAAACCATTCAGTGTATTAAAGACCTGCCTGGAACTACTTTAGCTGTGCGTTTATCTGAAAATATGTTCGTCAGCCAATCAGAATCAAGCATTGGTATTTTGATAGATGATAGTAATTATTCAGTGTATCATTTATGACGGTAGAAAGCTTTTTAAAATTGGAACTAGGACGTTACTAATGATGAAGTAAATGCTGATGCTAGGTGAAGTACTAATTCTAATACTGAAGTAAACTGTTCCTCTGTTAACACAGTTAATAGACGCATGTACACTGCCTGACAAAAGTCTTGTCCATGATCCCAGTTGTTAGAGCAAATTGACTTCTAGTTGATCGTTTGGAAAAGTAGCAGAAGGTAGATTTTTTTTCTGATGAATCATCTGTTTAACTGCATCCCAATCATCACAAATACTGCAGAAGACCTATTGGAACCTGCATGGACCAAAGATTCTCACAGAAATCAGTCAAGTTTGGTGAAGGAAAAATCATGATTTGGGGTTACATATGGGGCCTGAGGTATCAAGACATTTGTGCTGCCCATTACATTACAAACCAGAGGAGAGGGCAAATTCTTCAGCAGGATAGCGCTCCTTCTCATACTTTAGCCTGCACATCAAAGTTCCTGAAAACAAAGAAGGTCAAGGTGCTCCAGGATTGGCCAGCCCAGTCACCATACATGAATATTATCGAGCATGTCTGAGGTAAAGTGAAAGAGAAGGCGTTGAGGATGAATCTTGATGAACTCTGGGAGTCCCGCAATGTTTTTTTGCTATTCCAGATGACTTTATTATTAAGATATTCAAGTCGTTGCAGAGATGTATGGATGCAGTAGTCCAAGCTAATAAGAGTCATACACAATTTTTTTTTTCACACTGCATCATGACTTTATATTTTATACTGTACATTATTTCTGATCAAGGCATGATCATGTTTTATTTTGGTAAAATAAGCGTAACCTAGAGGCCTTTGCCTTTCATATTAGCCACTTCTGATACCAAATAATCAACTAGATGTTGAGTTATTATTTGTGTGTTGCTTAACTTGGATAGGCGACAAGACTTTTGTCAGGTAGTGTAGACTACCATGTATACACAAGCAGATGTGTTTTCTTTCTGGACTCAATACCATTTTTAAATGTTTGCATTACTGACTTAAAACAATAGTTAACTAAAATATTAATATTTATTGTTAATTAGTTTACTCCCTGTCATGCCAGATAAAGATGTATGTTTATTCACCAGATCCACCATCAAGAGACGCTCATATTTGATAGTACATTTTGCTCCACAATATGCAGGACATTTCAAGCTTTGCTGAATAATAATTTTTAGGGGGCTGCACGGTGTAGCAGTGGGTAGCACGTTCGCCTCACAGCAAGAAGGTTGCTGGTTTGAGCCTCGCCTGGGTCAGTTGGCGTTTCTGTGTGGAGTTTTGCATATCTCCCCGTGTTCGCGTGGGTTCCCTCCGGGTGCTCCGGTTTCCCCCACAAGTCCAAAGACATGCGCTATAGGTGAATTGGGTAGGCTAAAATTGTCCGCTGCGTAAAACATGTACCAGATAAGTTGGCGGTTCATTCCGCTGTGGCAACCCCAGATTAATAATGGGGCTAAGCCGAAAAGAAAATAAATGAGTAATTTTTTGTTTCATTGGTTCCGTGGTAATTATGAGTGAAACATCACGTCATCTTTGTGTATTTGAGTCATCAAATATTTAATTGTTGTTTTAACATTTGACTTTTCTTTTTAACCAGAGATGTGTGATGAAAAACAGTCCTAAAGAACGGCAAGGCCAATCAGGTAAAGTTCAGATTTATAATCTAATTTCTGCCATCTGAGCAATTTAGCAGTTTCAAAATGTAGGTGTCAGATAGTAATGTCATGCCCCTGGATATTTACCATACTAATGTTCATAAATTTCAAATGTTGTCAAATAGCAATGCCCACCTGGAGGGTCAAATAGGCCTTTTGTCATTTGTCTGCCATTTGTTTTACTGGGGTTTTTTGTTAAGTACTAATATAGAAGGGCTAAACAATATATGGTTTGAGCATCGGTATCACAGTGTGTGTATCTGTAGTCACATCTCAGAATTAGATTATTTACAATATACAATAATTTATACAATGATGACCGAGTTATTTTAGGTTTGATTGTGCAATTTGTATATGTGAATACTGTTAGGCCAGATAACCCTAACGTACTGTTTATTTAATCTTTATTTGTCCTCTGTTATATATTTTATATGCTCAATTTATTCGATTTTATGCAGATGGAAGGTGTAGAAGAAGTCTTGATCACCATCTAAATGAATGAAATCTTTCCAAATAGAGCTATTCAAGTGAAGCTATCTAGTGAAAGGATGTTCATATCGCAATATATATATATATATATATATCGCAGCAAATAAAATATCGCAATGTCAGAGTTTCAAAATCTGACAATCAAATCAAAATACCAAATTCAGCACACACCTTTACAACTGCAAATGATGTACAGGTGAACAGATTCATCCAAAATACAAACGCAGTGCTCTAAATGACATGTTAAGCATAAAGATAATGCTAAATGTAGCTTCATGCATTAAGATGTTAAGCATAGCATAGTTAATTTGTCTTCCTGTATATAGTGTGTATATATAATATACATTTTCAATCAGGAATGTATTGAATTTGATAGGTGGTGTCACGCACTTCATTAAAGGATCAGATTTTCAAGTTTTTTTTTTTTGTTTTTTTGTATGTGAAAAATGCAGCGGGTGTCCAAAACATTTCCTTCACAACTTTGTTTCGCTTTTGATCTGAGATTCCATCTAAATATTCTTGGCTTGAAAAAAATGAAACTTTACAAGACTGTATTGCAGTTCTTAGACGTTTTGCCCTCCAGGTTTCCGCACTTACTGTTAGCAAATATCCCAACAGTGTGACATTTTAAACATGTAAATATGTGATGCATGCTTTCGTTTCAATAACAAAAACATTCTACATTTCAGTGCAGAGAAAACAGAAGTCATTTCAAAAGTCTTTACATAGCCCTTCATAAAGTTACCATAAATTGCTATAAAGCAGCTTTACAGTATTAGAAATTAAAACTGCTCTATAGTTTATCTTCAGAACCACACCCACTGATTACATCATCAACCCAGACCAATAGTAGTTTGTTGTTTAAAACTGACAAAATTTGTGTTTAGAAGATATAAAACTGATATAAACATGTAAGTCTTGTAGTTTGCCTCTTTCATTTAAATGCCCAAATCGTGACCAATCAAATGCTCTCTAGTATCTGACATGCCCCGCCCCCTTCAAGACGCTTCACATTTGATGCGCTTGAGCTCAACCACTCTCACTGGCAGAGCTGTAATGAAGAACGCTATTGGCTTTTTTTATAAAAAGGGGAGGAGCTACACTGTCTCACCCTTTCTTCGTGTTTCGGTTTAGATTACGTCGAACACTGAATAAAAATTAACATTTGAAAGCACTTCATGGCACCTTTAAAACAAACATTTGCAGAAATTTTGCTTTAGCAAGTTGTTTTGAACTCCTTTATACTTCATTTCGTTCTTCTATTTCGCAAATTGGGACCTTCAGGCTTTTGTCACTGTTATACTGTGGTAAAGCCTAGATCAAATAAAAGTGCGATATGCACATCAATATAGCAGCATTTTTTTTGACACTATAACAATAATTAATATTTTTACTGTACTGTGACTGATGGGGTTGGGGTGGGGGTAGGCTTTAAATACAATTTATTGGGTAATTTAATAGATAGCATAAATAATACTCGGTACAACTACTGTTTTATATTACTGTGACGGTTGGGTTTAGGGTTGGGTGGGTGTAGACGTTAATAAAATACAATAAATAGGAATTTTAATAAATAATATAAATAATTCTGGTTCTGGCAGCAACCATATCCAATCTAGCAACAACCTTATATTGTGAGTACAGCTACGTCTACATCTATAACTTTAGGCTACGTCTACACCAATACGAAAGTTAGAAAATGGAGTTTTCATCTAAACACGTTCAATCTGAGTGAAACTGCATGATTTGGCATTGAATTTTTGAAATGTATGACATGGCGAAACCCCGTTTACTGAAGTCAGGTAACAAAAATCATGAATTTCGAAGCTTCAAAAAGCGGCCATTACTAGTCCACATTGCCCCATTGTGAATCAAGCATTTTAAAATGTATCTACTTTATGTTTTCAGTATGGACGAAAGGTTAAACAAAAACATATTAGTCTGCGCCAGTGGTGTAGTGGTTAGTGCGTCGACACATACATTCCGGTGCTCACGGCGACCCGAGTTCGATTCCCGACGTGCGGCCCTATGCTGACCCTTCCACTCTCTCTGCTCCCCAAGCTTTCCTGTCAAAACTCTTTAACATATTAGTGTGAACATGGCCTAAAGGAATAATAAAGTAACAGTAAGCAACCGTCAAACATTAAAACTATTTGTATTACATTCTATTATGAGTGTTTGTGGTTTGTGACGATACATTAAAATATTAGACAATACAAATACCAGTTCGCAACATCAAATGACATGTACACACTGCAAAAAAATGCTTGAAAAAATTCTTACTTGGATTTCTTTTGTCTGTATAGTCCAAATATGTATAAATTATTAAACCACAAAGCATTTGACATTGTCATAATTTGTCAAAATTATTGTCTTGTTTTAGGAAAAAATATATAAAAATTAAGTGAGTTTTTCCTTAAAACAAGCTAAATAATCTGCCAATGCCAGAGTAAGCAAACTATGTCAATAGGAAAAACAAGGTTAGTTTGCTTACCCCATTGGCAGATGTTTTAGCTTGTTTGAAGGAAGAACTCACTTGATTTTGACTTATCATTGCTTCAATCAAGGGAGCACGGTGGCTCAGTGGTTAGCACTGTCAACTCACAGTAAAAAGGTCGCTGGTTCAAGTCCCAGCTGGGCCAGTTGGCATTTTTGTGTGGAGTTTACATGTTCTCCATGTGTTCACGTGTGTGAATGAGAGTGTATGGGTGTTTCCCAGTGCTGGGTTGCAGCTGGAATGACATCCGCTGCGTAAAACATATGCCAGAATAGTTGGTGGTTCATTCCGCTGTGACGATCCCTTATAAATCAGAGACTTAGCTGAAATGATTGAACTAATAAATGTACGATGTTGTGATCCTTCACAGCTACTATGAGCAGTGAGCTCACAGTGCCAATGGGCTCTCCAGCTCCTGGTGGTTCAGAACGCCTGCAGGATGGCGGTGGGATGGACTACAGGGACTGGGTTCGGCGCAGTTATCTGGAGCTGGTGACGTCCAACCACCACTCGGTCCAGGCTCTGTCATGGAGAAAACTCTACCTCAGCAGGGCCAAACTCAAAGCCTCCAGCCGAACCTCAGCCCTGCTGTCTGGCTTTGCCATGGTGAGTGTTAGACTTTTCTGAAAGCGCGAGCTACCAAATACAGTTGAAGTCAAAATTATTTGCCCTCCTGTGAATCTTTTTCAAATATTTTCCAAATGATATTTAACAGAGCAAGGAAATTTTCACAGTATTTCCTATACTATTTTTTCTTCTGGAGAAAGTTTAGTTTGCTTTATTACGGCTAAAATGAAAGCAGTTTTTAATATTTTTTTCAATATTATTAGCCCCCATAATATATTTTTTCGATTGTCTACAGGACAAACTAAAGTTATAAAACCTGCCTAATTACCCTAACTTGCCTAATTAAGCCTTTAAATGTCACTTCCAGATGAATACTAGTTTCTTAAAAATATCTATTATAATATTTTGTACTGTCAACATGGCACAGATAAAATAAATCAGTTATTAGAAATGAGTTATTGAAACTATTACGTTTAGAAAGGTGTTGAAAAATCTTCTCTCCGTTAAACAGAAATATACAGGGAGGCTAATAATTCAGGAGGGCTAATAATTCTGACTTCAGCTAAATGTCTGGCTTTTCAATGAGTGTGTTGTGGAATACTCCGGAAATAAAGCATGTGGGTTGTTTTAATTCTTAAAAGCATCAGATGGATTGGAGATAAAATCTGAAAGATTGTCTTGTGACACTTTGTGGCCCGGGGAGAGCATAACAGCGAGCACCCGTGTGACAGGAAGCATTTTTCACATTCATTTTCTCCACTGGGATTATAAGCATTCTTCAGTAAAGCGATATGAAAGCATCCGGCTCTGACATGAATTTCTACATTACAGACTTCTTGATTTGAAGTGTGAGACGTTTGCAAGATTTAGGTTCAGTGATTGTACTTATTTTAATTATATTTAACAAACAAAATTAGTGGTTCATTCCACAGTGGAGACCCCTGATAAATAAGGGAATAAGCCAAAGGAAAATGAATGAATCATTATTAGTGACTTACTGTTACTGACTGAAGTATAAAGCGATTATACTTGTAGTTTATCACCAAATATTCTTGTTATTGACAAAGTATGAAATTAAATGTTTGGTTCATGACAGAAAATTTGGAAGGGAGTGTAGGCTGACAGAACTTACAGCAGTGATTCATGGGAGTGGGCAGCAGTTGTGGGATCTTTTGTCAGCATAATGCATTTCTGCATTGCGTTCAAGATGTTTAAACGGTGCTATTCAAAACAGTAGGGGGTTTTATTTTGATTTTCGTCTTGTTTTTCTAGCAAACAGCTTATGCTCATCAAGGATGGATGTGATTTGATCTAAAATACAGTACAACAGTAATATTTATTCATTCATTTTCTTTTCGGCTTAGTCCCTTTATTAATCTGGGGTCACCACAGCGGAATGAACCGCCAACTTATCCAGCATATGTTTTACACAGCCGATGTCCTTCCAGCTGCAACCCAGTGCTGGGAAACATCCATTCACACTTATTCACACACAGGCATACACTACGGCCAGTTTAGTTTATTCAATTCACCTATAGCGCATGTCTTTGGACTGTGGGGGAAAGCGGAGAAAACCCACACCAACACAGAGAGAACATGCAGTGACCTTCTTGCTGTGAGGCGACAGTGCTAAACGCTGAGCCACCGTGTCGCCCTTTATGTTAATTTAATGCTAAATAATTAATTTCAAATGTTCAGTGTTGAAAACAAATTAGTTGATTTACTATTATTTCTGGATTATTTGACAAATTGAAAGTTCAAAGAAACATAAATTGCAATTAACAACTTTGTGAGTTGTTTACTGTTTATTTTATTCATGCGTCCTTGATGAATAAAGTTTATATGTGCCGTTAAGATGACAAAACTAATGTATACTCATGTATTTAATAACATGAACAAACACTAGCTATGGTTCCATCCAAAGATGTGAATTCAATGTATGCGCAAAATTGGAATATCGCATAAAAGACGTGCGAATAAAGCAGCGTTTCCATCCAATGAGTTGGAGAACAAAATCATCACTACCTGATTAACTGTTGCCAAATATTAAAATGTAACCGTATTATAACAGTAAAAATGGAATTTGCTGCGGTAGAAGCTGCGCGAATTTTTTTCATTTAATAAACTCTTGATGTTATTAATAATAAAACAACACTAATACTTAAATGTTTTTAAGGTGTTTTAGAATGACCGAAACTAGAGTTTAGATTTTTTACAGTGTGCTCAGCCTGCTGGTTTGTCCATTCACACACATTTTTATCATCACATGATCTTTTATAACAAAATCACATGACCTTTTTAATGCGCATAATGGAATTTGTTCAGTAAAATTGTTTTCATCGTAGTTTATGCGCATCTTTTCTTATCGAATTAAAAGTTTATCCTACTCAGTTATGCGCATTTTTTTTTTTATGTGCGCATTTTGGCGTTTCCATCAACCGTTTTTTAGAATGCGCATAAAAATAGGTGGATGGAAACAAAGCTAGTGAACGATACATTTATTAAAGTATTATTATTGTTAATGTTAGTGAATGAAAATATTCATTGTTAGTCCTCGTAACTCATAATGTATTAACTAATGTTAGCAAGCACAACTTTGGATTTTAAACTTAACTCAAAGATAAAAAATGTTGATCAATAATTACACATCCTCATGTCGTTCCAAACTCTGCAGCACAAATCCAAGAGCTACATAATGCTCCGTAAACAGAAAGACGACAAATTCGTCACGCACACAGACCTGATGATCACACAGAGTCTGATGCGTATTTATTAATTCATTGCGAAATAATTCACAAAATGATACAAAATGTTTGAGTAGTCTTCGAGTAGTGAGGATGATTTTTCAAAATTTCAGATTCAGTGTGCAGTAACCTTTAGTTTGTGTTAGTAAATACATGTCACAACTAAATAAAACATAACCATCTTTTTTCGCATTCAAATCTGAAAATTTTGTTAGTAAATGCATGTCGGTACTTAATAAAGCATAACTATTTTATTTGTATTTAAATAAGAAATATTTAGTAAATAATTGTCTGTACTAAATAAGACATAACTTTTTATTCACATTCAAATTCGAAAACTTTAACACACTCGCACAAACCTTGCACACCGAGTCCGATGCGTATTTATTAATCCATTGCGAAATGATAATTCACAAAATGATACAAAATGTCTGAGTAGTGAAGATGAGTTTTCAAAATTTCGGATTCAGTGTGCAGTAACATTAGTTTGTGTTAGTAATACATGTCACAACTAAATAAATTAATAAATAATAATTAATAATTAATAGTGACCTCTAGCTTGGCTCCTTCATATCTGCTCTCACTTCTGCAGATATATGTGCCCTCCAGAAACTTGCGTTCTGTGAATGAACGTCGCCTCGTTGTTCCATCCCAAAGAGGGAAGAAATCACTTTCCCGAACTCTCACATTCAATCTGCCCAGTTGGTGGAATGAACTCCCTAACTACATCAGAACAGCAGAGTCACTTGCTGTCTTCAAGAAACGACTAAAAACGCAACTGTTTAGTCTCCACTTTCCTTCCTAATCTGCAACTGCCTCTCTGGCTATACCACTAACTGTGCCCTCCCTCCCTCTCTCTCTCTCTCTCTCTCTCTCTCAAAAAAAAAAAAAAAAATTTTTACTAATGCTTTGCTTCTTAGACTTTACACACCTGAAACTTGTCTATAGCACTTGTTCACTGCTGCTCTTATAGTTGTGTGAATTGCTTCCTTGTCCTCATTTGTAAGTCGCTTTGGATAAAAGCGTCTGCTAAATGACTAAATGTAAATGTAAATAAAACATAACCATCTTTTTTCGCATTCAAATATGAAAAATTCGTTAGTAAATGCATGTCAGTACTTAATAAAGCATAACTATTTTATTCGTATTCAAATCCGAAAAAATTTAGTAAATAATTGTCTGTAATAAATAAAACATGACTTTTTTTTTCACATTCAAATTCGAAAACTTTATCACACTCACACAAACCTTGCACACCGAGTCCGATGCGTATTTATTAATCCATTGCGAAATTATAATTTACAAAACAATACAAAATGGAGTCTTTGAGTAGTGAAGATGATTTTTCAAAATTTCGGATTCAGTGTGCAGTAACATTAGTTTGCGTTAGTAAATACATGTCAGTACTAAATAAAACATAGCCGTCTTTTTTCACATTCAGATCCGAAAAATTCATTTCACGCACACAAACCTTAGACACAGTCCGATTCTAAATCCATTGTGAAATAATTCACAAAACAATACAAAATGGAGTCTTCGAGTAGTGAATATGATTTTTCTAAATTTCAGTAGTTTGTGTTAGTAAATACATGTCACTACTAAATAAAACACAACATTTTCACATTCAAATCCAAAAAATTTCACACGCACCCAAACCTTGCACATCGAGTTTGATGCATATCACATGAACAGCAAACATGAACAAACCTCACTGGTTCTTGCTGAAGCTCAAACATACCATGTGACTAGAAAGAATGAACCTCATTGGTTCTCACAAATCAAGCAAGCATGGCATCTTTGTCCAAATCTGAATGCTATCATCCTTCGTTGCTAATATAAGCCTAAATTGGATTAAAAGGCTCCATTCACGTGGACATATTTGTACAATTTTGAAGCAGTTTTGTGTGAGTAGACTTTCATTATTTATTGCGTATTTATTAATCCATTGCAAAATAATTCACAAAACAACACAAAATGGAGTCTTTTCAAAATTTCGGATTCAGTGCGCATTAACCTTAAAGCTTGTGCTAATAAATACATGCACTACTTAATAAAACATAACATGCATTGTTTACAATCTCTCTAGTTTGGTCAATTTAGTGATTGCGAAACTTTTAGCATCAACTGAATAACCATTTCTGTTTCCGCCATTGATTCTAATGTGTTGGTGAGCAGGTGGCCATGGTGGAGGTGCAGCTGGAGATGCAGTACAGCTACCCTCGAGTCCTGCTCATCGCCTTCAGCGTATGCACCACAGTGCTGGTGGCCGTCCACCTGTTCGCCCTCCTCATCAGCACCTGCATCCTGCCCAACGTAGAAGCCGTCAGCAACATCCATAACCTCAACTCCGTCTCCGAGTCTCCTCACGAGAGGATGCACCACTACATCGAGCTAGCCTGGGGCTTTTCCACCGCTCTGGGCATCCTCCTGTTTCTGGCCGAGGTGGTGCTGCTCTGCTGGATCAAGTTCCTGCCGGTTGACTCCGGGGCTCAGTCCGCCTCAGTCCTGGCAGCTCTTAAGCAGAACTGCAGCACTCCTGCTGTCCAGCCTGGCCACAGCGGCTGGCAGGCCGCTTTAGCCTCCACTATCATCATGGTGCCGGTGGGATTGATCTTTGTGGTGTTCACTATTCACTTCTACCGTTCTCTTGTGCGACACAAAACAGAGCGCCATCATCAGGAGATTGAGGAACTGCACAAAATCAAAGTGCAGCTGGACGGGCACGAGCGTGGCCTGCAGGCGGTCTGAGATCTTCCAGTCGGGCAGCAATCCATCCATCGCTTGACTTTTTGAGCTTTCAAGCACATCAGAAACTCCTCCTTGAGTCTTTTCTTTCTGTTTTCTTCTGAGAGGAAATGCCTTGTCGCTTTATGGAAGGATTATTTGTGCAGAAACTGGAGAGGCTTTACAGCAGCTACAACAAAAAGGTGCACGTTTACAAGATTTCAACCACAAGGGCTATTTATTTATCTTCCTTTAGGCTTTAGGTCATGTTTGGATGCCTCTTTAAGTGCCATTTTCTGTTTCCATGCCTTTAATTGACCCCAAAATGGAAATTGAGCCTTTATATGCTTCTACTCGTGTCATTTCAAACCCATAAAATATCTTTGTTTGTTTCGGTGACCCAAATTTAATTGCATTCAAGAGATTTATGTCCCTACATTTTTAATAATATATGAATTACCCATATAATCCAAGTCTTCTAAAACCGTTGCTTTATATGATGAAGAGATTTATCAGTTTGATTACTCGCATTGATCAGCTAACAGTAACAAAAGAGAGAACAAACCTCACTAGACTGGTTCTTGCTGAAGCTCAAACATACTATGTGACTAGCAAGAATGAACCTCATTGGTTCTCGCACATCAAGCAAGCATGGCATCTTTGGCCAAATCTGAATGCTGTAAACCACAGGTGTCAATTCCAGTTCCTGGAGGGCCAAAGCTTTGCACAGGTTAGTTTCAACCCTAATTAAACACACCTGATCAAACTGAGTCCTTCAGGCTTTTTGAAACCTCCAGGTAAGTGTATTGGACCAGGGTGGGAACTAAACTGTGCAGAGCTGCGGCCCTCCAGGAACTGGAATTGGCATCTGTGTTGTAAAGCATAGGTCTCAAACTCAATTCCTGGAGGGCCGCAGCTCTGCAGTTTTGCGCCAATCAAACACACCTAATCTAGTAGTGTCTAGCAGTCTTGAACACCTTGATTAGTTGGATAAGCTGTGTTTGATTGGGGTTGGAGTAAAACTGTGCAGAGCTGCGGCCCTCCAGCAATTGAGTTTGAGACCTATGATCGAAACATTCTTTGCTAATATAAGCCTAAATTGGATTAAAGGGCTTGATTCCTGTGGATTTATTTGTAAAACTCTGAAGCGGTTTTATGTAAGTGGACTTTCCAACTTAACGCTCTTGATTTGTTTTCTAAAGATGAGCAAAAGTCTTATGGGTTTGGAATGATATGAAGGTGAGCATGCTATGACAGAATTTTAATTGTGGGGTGAAATTACACTGTAAATACACAAAACTGAATGTCGTCTTTGTTCAGTATCATTGCCTGTTTCGCTTCCTTTCACAGTGCCATCCTGGATCAATAGTGTGCCACTGATAATGAGACCAAATGAGTTGGTCTTTGATCCATTATGGATCAAGAGCTGCCTGAGTCACTGCCAGAGTATATTTGACTGAAATATCCAGCTTTTGCATTGTACATGCCTGTTTGAGCTTCTGTTTAAACTGATCTATGTCATAAATTACTCCTATACATGTCTCTTCTAACGAATTCAAATCAATGGAGTCGAAATCAACACCTGACACTGTCTTAAACTTTCAATGTACAGACAAAATTCAGCAGGAAAAAAGGAAGTCATGTTTAAATTGATGGCTTAATGCTCACTTCCCTTTAAGAAAACTCACGCACCACATACAGTTCATATTTAATCGTGCATCTAATACTGTAATCTTTAATTCTGCAAATTTGTAATCCCAAAAACAGATTACTTTTAAGCTAAAAACGAAGTCTTGCTCCTACTAGGGTTATATGTAGTGCAGTATTTTTAGCTTGGGTGTGAAATCTAGACGCTTTAGCCATGCACTGTGCGTTCTTGTATTTCATTGAAGGTTTTGCATGTCTAATGTAATGCACTGTCACTTGTCAAGCACAAAAGTGGAGGGTTTTCTTTTATCCATATTTCACTCAAGGCCTATTGAATGTTTTTTCCTGTGGGCTACTAGAAATTTAGGCAGTTGACGACGATAAACAAAAATGATTTGCTTGAATAAAATAGACAGACTTGCTCAAATGAACAGAAGAAGCTTGCTTCATAGGATGAGCTGAAGTTATTTAATGTGAACCTAGTTGCCAGTATGATCATCAGGCTCAAAAAAAGTTGCAATATTTTATGCATCAAGTCAATTCGAGGAAAACATTCCAGGGCGAAAAGAAGTCGGACCAATTTCTGTCTGCCTTAACTAACTAAACTGACAAAAGTGCACTTGTAGTGTAGTCCATGGAAATGTTGTGTCTGGTTTGTTTTACAGACTGATTTAATCCGTCTGTCTTTCAGAATGTAAACTTCAGAGTTGTGGCGAATAATTGTTCGAGAAATCGATTCTGAGTTTTAAAAAATACATTGCTGTTCTCGCTTGAACTGGATTTGTGTTTGTTTTTAACAGCAGATGGCGCTTTAGGATCATTTTTAACAGCAGATGGCGCTTTAGGCTAGTTTTTAAACAGCGGATGTCACTCTAGTTTAGTTTTTAATGGTAGATGGCGCTCTAGGCTAGTTTTTAACAGCAGCAGGCACTCTAGGCTAGTTTTTTTTAACAGTGGATGGCGCTCTAGGCTAGTTTTTAACAGCAGATGGCGCTCTAGGCTAGTTTTTAACAGCAGATCGTTCTCTATGCGAGTTTTTAACAGTAGATGGCACTCTACTATGTTAGTTTTTAACAGCAGGTGACGCTACATGCTAGTTCTTAACAAGATGGTGTTCTACGCTAGTTCTTAACGAAAGATGATGTTCTACGCTAGTCCTTAACAGAAGATGGTGTTCTACGCTAGTTCTTAACAAAAGATGATGTTCTACGCTAGTTCTTAACAGAGGATGGTGTTCTACGCTAGTTCTTAACAGAAGATGGTGTTCTACGCTAGTTCTTAACAAAAGATGATGTTCTACGCTAGTTCTTAACAGAAGATGGTGTTCTACGCTAGTTTTTAACACAGATGGCGTTCTACCATAATTTTTAACATGGATGAAGTTCTACACTCAATTTTTAACAGCAGATGGCTCTCTAGTTTCTAACAGCAGAAATCACTCTAGGCTGGTTTTTAACAGGAGATTGGTGCTTTATGCTAGTTTATAACAGCAGATGTCGCTCTATGCTAGTTTTAACAACAGATGACATTCTACGCTAGTTTTTATCTGCAGATGACTGTCAGTGCTTGATTTTAACCGGAGATTGAGCTCTATGCTAGTTTTTAACAGCAGGCGGCGCTCTACGCTAGTTTTTTACCAGCATATGGGGCTCTAGGCTAGTTTTTAACCGCAGTTGGCAGTTAACAACAGAAAAAAAGGCTAGTTTTAAACCGCAGTTTATGCTAGTTTTAACCGCAAATAACCCTTTAGGCTCTTTTTTTTTTTTTTTTTTTTTTTTTTATACCTCAGATATTGGTTAACAGTAGAAAAAAAGGTTAGTTTTTAACAGCAGATGGCACTCCATGCTAGTATTTCATAGCAGATGGTGCTAAAGGCTAGTTTTGAACAGCCGATGGCAATGTATGCTTCGCAATTCGCAAACATCCGTACTTTGCTTGCATGCACTTCCTTACAAATACTAAGGAAAGGTTTACTAATACTAGGAATGTTTAAGCGAGTTACAAGAGCATTAATAGTGAGCTGTGTTTACATTAATATATTGACATAAAAGCCAACTTGCTTGACTTTAGGGGCATTTAAGTGTATTGTTAAAAACTAGCCTAGAGTGACATCCGCTGTTAAAATCTAACCTAGAGCGCCATCTACTGTTAAAAACTAACCTAGGGCGCCATTTGCTGTTAAAAACTGACCTAGAGTGACATCCGCTGTTAAAAACTGACCTAGAGCGCCATCTGCTGTTAAAAACTAGCCTAAAGTGACATCCGCTGTTAAAAACTGACCTAGAGCGCCATCTGCTGTTAAAAACTAGCCTAGAGTGACATCCGCTGTTAAAAACTGACCTAGAGCGCCATCTACTGTTAAAAACTAACCTAGGGCGCCATTTGCTGTTAAAAACTGACCTAGAGTGACATCCGCTGTTAAAAACTGACCTAGAGCGCCATCTGCTGTTAAAAACTAGCCTAAAGTGACATCCGCTGTTAAAAACTGACCTAGAGCGCCATCTGCTGTTAAAAACTAGCCTAGAGTGACATCCGCTGTTAAAAACTGACCTAGAGCGCCATCTGCTGTTAAAAACTAGCCTAGAGTGACATCTGCTGTTAAAAACTGACCTAGAGCGCCATCTGCTGTTAAAAACTAGCCTAGAGTGACATTTGCTGTTAAAAACTGACCTAGAGCGCCATCTGCTGTTTAAAAACTAGCCTAGAGTGACATCCGCTGTTAAAAACTGACCTAGAGCGACATCTGATGTTAAAAACTTACCTAGAGCACCATCTGCCGTTAAAAACTAGACTAGCGCACCATCTGCTGTTAAAAACTGATCTCCGAATCAATTCAGGAGAGAATATCGATGCATTTTGAGAATTGATTTCTTAAACAGCTCAACTTCATTTAATGCCATATACATCAATTTAATTTAATAGTATGTTCATCAGGCTGCATTTTAAAGTTCATAAGGCATATTGATGCACTGTAGTTTGAACGCTCAAACTTGACCAAAATTGTGTATACTCTGCTTGTGGAGGCTTTAAGAAGCACTTTGCATTTTTGTGTACGTATGTGTGTGTGTGGATGAATACATTAGTATAATTTTTCATACTTCTGTTGCATTGTGCCTCAATATCAGTGGAGAAACATAACAAATATCTAGTGCAAGATGTTTTCCCGTTCAGAACATGTAGTGGAATATTATGGAAATGTTTTGTTGAGCATGTCCTTTCACACTCTGTCTGTACCTGTATGTTAATTTATGTCAAATAAACAACTTATTTTGTTTACTTCAATTCGGTGTCAGTGGGTATTTGACCAGCTTTGGAAATCAGTTCAATAAGGAATGCAGTTTTACTTGTGATCTATATTTTCTTTTTCTTCATTCAAAGATTTAAAAATAAATATTGCAAAGTATTGATTCTGGCTTAAATGTTTTACAATTGGTGTGTGTGTGTGTTAGATCAGAAAAAAATGACTGTTATAGGCACAAGAATTTAAATGAGTAGTTACTCTACATGTTTTTGTCTACATATATTTTTTTAAAGGGATAGTTCACCCAAAAATGAACATTTCCTCACCATTTCCTTACACTCAATTGGTTCTAAACTTGAATTTATTTCTTCTGTTGAACACTAAACGAGATATTCTGAAGAATGTTGGAAACCAGTAGTAATTGACCCATTGTAGAAACAAAAAAATATTGTCAACAAAAATAAGTCAACAGCTGCTACTTTCCAACATTCTTCAAAATATCTTCTTTTGTGGTCAACAGAAGAAAGAAACTCAAACCGGTTTGGAACAAGTGGAGTATAAGTAAATCCTCACTGAAATTTTGTTTCTGGGTGAACGGTCTCTTTAATTCATAATATGCAATGCAAAAACAATAGTTACCAGCACTTCTGGAGTCTTAAAAAATACATATTCTAATAATTAACAAAATTAACACCACACAAGATTCTGAACATTATTAACATTACTACTTCTCAAGCCTACATTTAGTCAAGAGTCACAGGTATTAAATTTGTGTTGCTGGTATGTGTGTATTTTTGTGTGTATGTTTTATATAAATGTATTTATTTATTACTCTTAAACTGCCATCAGCTATTGCCTTTGACAACTATTTGTTTATTAAAACCAACATGGTGTAAGCTAAAAGTCTTCTTTAAAGTTTTAGTAAAGAGAAAAAGTCACCTACATCTTTGTTTTTAGGCTCAACTGTCCTTGTAAATTTTTATTATATCCTTCTTTCTTTCATATATCCATTATGATGTGATATGAGTGTGTGGCATTCACAGAGCTGCATTAGACTGATCCTGGTTATTAGTATCTGTTGTTCACTGTCAGCATGTGAGTGGTCAGATTTCACAGCTGTGATTGGCAGGCACACGTGAACTGAAGCTGCAGTCCATGACGAGGCCACACGCTGCCCGAAGAAGCCACTGCAAATGAGATTCAAGCAAGTGTCTGGTTATAATGCAAAATCATTTCAGTTTAATCAGAATGGGATGACACTTGGTGACTTTTGTCACCCTATTAAAAATTCAGAACATGATTTGAATGTTAAATGGTCAAAAAAGAGTATAAGTTGGCTCATTTGCTGTCAAAAATGTCCAAGAAATGAATGAGAAAAATAAATAAATGAGAAAACGGGAAAATTTTAGTGATACAAATGAATCAGAAAAAAAGTGTGCACCAATGAGGCACTATATCAAGTGTGCAAAATAATGTACACTCTCTCTCTCTCTCTCTCTCTCTCTCTCTCTCTCTCTCTCTCTCTCTCTCTCTCTCTCTCTCTCACACACACACACACACACACACACACACACCTAACAGTGCAAATTACAAATTAAAATAAAAAAATTACATAAAATAAAGAAAAATATAAAATAAGTATATCCCTTTCTTTCATACAACGACAGACACAATTTATCTTATGGAATATTTAAGTCTGCATTTACTGAATTAAATGGAACATATATGTAATTAATTGTCACTATAAAAATACCTCAGTGACATCAATTAGTTGTCTAAAATGGCGGATCCCTCAGGCTTGATCGGTAATTGAGGTGATGCCGCTCTCTGCACAGGCTAATGATGATGAAGTGTGAACAGGTGTGTAGTAAAGCCCTCTGTAATCACTTCACGAACTTCAAACGTCATTTAATCGTTCAATGACTCGACAAAAAAAGCAGTTTGACTCGACGGTGTTGCAGGAAACTTCTTTTAGAGCGACTGACAGGCTTTTGACGACGACGACGACGACGACAACAACAACAACAACAACAACAAGAAACTGCTGAACATGTAAATTCTCAATCATTTATTAACTTCTATTTTTTTTTCTTTATAAAATAATCCCATTTGAAGGGAAATTGAACCAAGTGAAGACCATTTCAGCCTTTTGATAATGCCAGAATCATAACAGGATATAGCTTCTTCTAGAGCGTTTTCACTTAAGCTGTCATTTTAGCTGTGATTTTTAGCTAAAATGCTTTTCAGCTACTTTCAAAATGCTGTTAATCTTACTAGTAGGTGAATTCTGCAGACATTTTCTTATGTAGCAGAGAGTTTAGCTGCGATGATGAGTGAAAGAATGTATCTTGACTTGGTATTGTTGCTTTTTTGGCATCATTGACCAAGGTCTGATAGAGTTTAATCTTCTCTCTGAGCTGCTAACAGATTAAGTTTAAGTGCTTTTTTACATTACTGAAACTTTAAAATGAAGCAAGCAAATATGTTATGTAATACTGAACATGCATATTCTTTATTTTACAGTGAGGGCTTTTTCCTGCACAAGTTGTGGATTATGCAGAGGTCTTTCTGGAAGATTTTGGGGAGTGGTAACCCAGACTCTCATGGGTCTGGGAAAATTCCATGGCTCTATTTTTGGATGGGGAATATCAACGCTCCATTTTAAACACTCTTGTAGGGTCAGTAAAGGGCACTTAATGTCCTGTAATACTGTTTTGCCACATTACTTTACGGAAAACTCTATTACTGATGAAATTGTCACTGCTTTTAAATGGGTAAACTGCAAATTTTAAATGTGCCAAAATAAAAAAGTAAATTTCACAAACTCCACATTTTCATGCTGTTTTCAGGTGACTCAAAAAGGATTATTTGGCATCACTGCAATGGTTTTTGCACTAGGCTACCTGGCATACCCGCAGAATTAAGGTAAAAGTTATTCATCGCAAATAATCCAATAACCCATCTTTAGATGCTAAAATATATTACGATTATAAGAATGGATGGTTGACCATGTAAGTCTGTGTCCTAAATTCACATGCTTTTGACTGCTACAAGAAATCCTGATGTATTTTTAAATTGTAATGGAAAATGCACGTGTTCAAGTCTTTTTATTCTTGACTTTTATAGTCTATTCTGGAAAAATAACAACATTGAGCAATGTATAAGATGATGTAGAATTGCATGTTCATCCAGTTTGCAAATATATGAATGGATATGCAGTGGCCTGTTAATCTCCGTAGGTTTAGAGTTGACAAAACCAGAAACGCTATTTCATGGTAACCATTTGATTCTGTGGATAATTCATGAGTTCGTATGATCAGTCAAACTGTTTCAGTACCACATGCTCGTCCTCCAAACACCATCAAAAGTTTGGGGGTACCTGGTTAAATGGGGGAGAGGGGGGATTCTTTAAGACGAAGATACTGAGATAAGAAAGTGGTTATTTATAGCAAGTTAATCTGCGGTCACACTGCACTTTTCTCCCTATAGACTTCCATTCATATGCGTGAGACCCGAATGCAAGGTTTGTGTCAAGTTTCACAGATCACTGCGTTCAAAGTTCAAGCTTGGTGAACTCTGACCTGTGAAATCACATCACTTGACTGCGTGAGACCAATCGAAGATCAAAACATGACCTCTCTGGACAGAAACTTAAAATATGGAGCAATCGCTCACTTTTTAATGTCTAATCATCTTGTTTAATCCTGCCCCTTTTTGTAGCGCCATGCGGCAGAATTTTGCACACTCAAACTCTAGTGTGACCGCAGCTTTAGGAATCCTCTGACTGATGAATCTGTGTTAGCTAATGAGGAACCAGCCGTGAACAATCATAAGTATGTGATCCTCTTGAAATTCAGTTTAGAAATAAACTTAAAGGGGTAAATTATCAAGCATAAGTGTGAAATCTAACAATGGTATTAATTATAATTCCTAAAACAAATTCTTAGCAGAAAATAAGCCATTTTGTCTCAGAAATAGGGCTGCACAATGTATAATTTCAGCATCAATATCATAATGTGTGAATCCACATTACACATCCTGTGATGTGACTATATTGTCGAATAAAACAGGTCACACATAAAAGACATAGAGTCTCTTCAGTTTAACCTTTAATAAAGTGAACGTTTTAAGGCCCGCGACTAAACATTTTAAGTGAATTTAAAACATTTGGACAATGACTTATTACGTTTGTAGATTCAGATTAATCGTTTTAAGAACTGTATACCTCAAACTATACAGCGTTTTATTGTACATTTTCATTTATTTTATTTCTACCTGAATACTGTTATACTCAGAGTGTGTATGCTGAAAATTTATTACATTTTATGCACTCCTCTACAAAACTACCCCAGTCACCCTATCTGGGGAAATTTTACAATATAATATAACAAAATTTTTTTTTTTTTTTTTCCCCCAACATCATGCAGCTGTTTTTGATTTGGAGCAAGAGATACAGAAAGAGGGAATGACTTTTATAATGGTCTTTCATTATTTCCATCTTTTATCAGCAGTTCTGTCATCTCTTTCATTTCCCTATAATTGAAAGCTGTGTAAAGAAGAACTTCTATGCTCCTATTGGTCAACATTGTAAAGGATAAAAAAAATCCATCTTGAATGTCAGGGAGTGTCCCATTCATTTAAAAAGACACGAAGTAAAGTTTCTCCATGTTTAAAAACAGCATGGTTAAATTCAAAACCATATTCTTCATGAACTGCTCATAATAAAGAAGTTAAACATTCATTTTATTTTCGGCTTAGTCCCTTTATTAATCTGGGTTCACCCATTGGAATGAACCGCCAACTTATCCAGCATCTGTTTTACGCAGCGGATGCCCTTCCAGCCGCAACCCATCTCTGGGAAACATCCATACACACTCACTCACACTCATACAGGATACGAACAATTTAGCCTTCCCAATTCACCTGTACTGCATGTCTTTGGACTGTGGGAGAAACCGGAGCACCCGGAGGAAATCCATGTGAACGCAGGGAGAACTGACCCAGCCTAGGCTTGAACCAGAAAACTTCTTGCTGTAAGGCAACAGCACTACCTACTGCGCTGGCAAGTAATTAAACAATGGTTTCTTGTTCCATGTATCAGTCAGTGAGGTCCTGGCTTGTGTGTTGGTCTGCACTACACATTTGCTGTACTGTAACAAGCTGTGACAGATGGCAGACACTGTAAATCCGAGCATGAACTCTCTTGCATGCTATAGAAAAATGTTCTATATATAAAACTAATCAAGCCATTTAATTTGAATGGAACTGTGTAAAAATAGAATGTGAACTCAAATGAATAAATGTAATAAGGATTATGTTAAGTACACAAACTATATACAAAATGATGCTTTGGTAATTTTTGGTACACAGATAACGATATAAGACTTGAAACCTCAGTCCATAATGTGTATGTTTGTTTACAGATGTAGCATTTTAATGTATACATAATTTGACAAGCTGAAATGTGTATCCTTGTTCACAACCTGCAAATAGTTTTTTCCTTTAAAAAATGATGTTGTTAAAAAGATTAGCAGATGAGAACCCAAATCTTTTCTTTAGTGAATCCTCTGTTCTATACATTAATATTCCAAACCATTTAGGGAGGTATTACTGAACTTGAGCAATGTACTAAAGTGCATTACAGATAACTGTTTGATTTGTATTTTATAATCTGTAGTTAAATGCATTTTAAAAGTAACCCTTAGAGATACAAAGATAGAGGTATATATGCACATTAGTCACCATTTGAAGTGGATCAAAACCTTCGAACACCTTGTCTTAGGACATTTTTTTGATCCATATATATATATATATATATATATTAGCTATTCAGTGTCATTTGCGGCAGGTTCAGAAAACCCAGAAAAAGGTGAGCAAGTACGCTAAATTGACAAGACGCTCAATTGGTACTAATGGTCCCAAAGTGTGCCAAGGAAATGGCCTAGTCCCTTTAAAAATCTGGGGTTGCTATAGCGGAATGAACCGCCAACTTATCCAGCATATGTTTTATGCAGTGTATGCCCTTCCAGCTGCAACCCATCACTGGGAAACATCCATACACATTAATTCACACACATACACTACAGACAATTTAGCTTACCCAATTCACCTATTGCACATGTCTGGACTTGTGGGGAAAACCCACGCCAACATGAGGGTAACATGCAAACTCCACACAGAAAGCCAACTGGCCCGGCCGTGGCCCAAACCAGCAACCTCCTTGCCGTGAGGCGATCGTGCTACCTACTGCGCCACCATGCAGCCCTTATATGAACATTTCATACACTTTTTGTGTTCAAACATTAACGACCAAGAAGTTGCCTTGCTAAAGATCAAGCTGTTGAGACCCACGTGAATTAAGGCTGATCACCAATCATAACTTAATCTAAAGATATTGCATGTATTTTTCAATGATAATTTTAATCAATGGACTTTGTAAAGCTATTTTATATGTGCTGTTTCTGACTGTTTGGGGATCAAGAATTGTCAATAAGTAAGTTACAAAATGCAGTTTAAACAATTTAAACTTGACCAAAAACCAGCCAGTGCACACATGATCATTTCAGTATTAGAAAAATGGAATATGTAAGTAATCCCATTCTTTATATTTATATTTTATTTATTGTAACAGTAAATAACAACTATATTTATAATTAGGAACCATGAAGATGATTTAAAATCGTTTCATTGAGTACATTAATTACGATTAGACCAAATGTACATCACAGAACAGAAAAGCTTAGCTGCTACTTGCACTGTGACCTTAAATTTTAAACTTTTGAACTTTAAACCACAGCCATATCACCCTGCAGCCCAAGAACGGAATCTCACTGAAGCTAAGCAGGGCTGAGCCTGGTCAGTATCTGCATGGGAGACCACATGGGAAAACTAGGTTGCTGTTGGAAGTGGTGTTAGCGAGGCCAGCAGGGGGAGCTCAACCTGTGGTCTGTGTGGGTCCTAATGCCCCAGTATAGTGAAGGGGACACTATACTGTCAGTGAGCACCGTCTTTCAGATGATAAATCGAGGTCCTGACTCTCTGTGGGCATTAAAAATCCTATGACACTTCTAGTAGAGTGTAGGGGTGTAACCCCAGTGTCCTGGCCAAGTTCCCTCTATCCCTATGAGAGTCAGCAATAATGATTTCTGTACAAATTTATTACTAAATTACATTTCAGTCACATTTGAAAACAGTTAACACTGTGCAATAATTATATAAAATCAGACATATTCACATTAAGGCATCTTGAAAAATATGACCAGTCTATCCATCAGGGGTGTATATTTTAATGAGGTGCTGCAGTCCTGAAGGGTAGCCGGTGAGAGGACACCTGTGGTTGGCTTTCACGTACACATATATACACCTGTAACAGAACACGTAGCCAGACGTGGCTAGCGCGGTGTCATTGGTGCGCACTTTCCTGCAGATCGGACACACTTTGATGTGTGTGTGTGACGTCTCCTGGCTGTGAAGGTGGAGGGGCGGCGGAGGCGTCGGGAGGGAGGTCAAGGACTTCACGGTGCTCTGGTTTTCAGACGAATACCACCATTCCAGGAATTGCAGGAAAAACACGCCAATCGACAGGCTGGTTGACAGAGACACAGCCACGCCACCGACCGCCGTCGAGAATACATGTTGGAATTTCTCTCCAAAGCTGAAAACAGGATGTATTTTAGTTTAATTACACCACTTTATATTTTGATAAACCTCAAAATAATGCAAAAAAATTAATGGTACTAAAAATGATTCATTTATTAATTTATAGAGGTATTTCCTGCATCAAATACATTAATGTTAGCAAAAAAAACTGAAGTTGCTGAGACTTAACATTAGTATGTTGATATAGTATATATAGTATATAAGTATATATAAGTAATTCGTCAGACTGGGAATTAGAGTGTGTCTTGTTTCTTTTTATTTTCTAAACAATTACTTGCACCTTGATTTACAGAAAGCACCTATTAAATGCCATTTAATGTAACAGTAGTTTATAGACCAAAAAACTGCAAATTTGGACCAAGATGACATATTAAGACTCTAAAAATACTGATTAATCGTCATTTTAAATATTTATACTTTTGTCACAAAAAAGGTTTTTAATCATTTAAAATATATTAATATTTACTGTGCCATACTTATTATTTTACATGCTTTAATAAGTACAGGTCAAAATAAGTTTATCATTTAATTTTTATATAAACGTTACAATGAATGTCAGAGAAACAATATGTCAACGATATTTTGTAATTTTATTTCCACAAAACGGTTATTTAAAACGTCAAATCAAATTTTAATATGCTTTCTAAATATATAAAATCACTAGTGAATTTAATTTGACATGAACACATAGATAAGTCTCATTTCTTGTCCCAAAAAGGAAACATCAGGATTTATACACATTTGTACTACAAAAATTCCAATAGACTTTCAAGTAAATTGTCTTGACCTAATGTTACATGTAATGTCTGTAGTATACGTGGTAAATAATAAGAAAAACAATGCATGTTTGAATTGATTACAGCATACCGTACAACATGCAACAATCTATTTAGTTTACATTTATTTCTATGTATTAGATAATGGTTGCGCAGCACTAAGAATGTTAGTATGTGGTTGGCCAGGGACAGAAAAAGAAGACAACTAAACTTTTCCAAAACTTTGTGGATTTTTCTCATTTTCCAAAACTTTTCTGGAAAATGCCATGTCAAAATTCCATGACTTTTCCCAAATTTAATGGGGTTTTCCTGATTTTCCAGAACTTTTCTGGAAAATTTCATGACTTTTCCAAAATTTAATGTTTTTTTTCCCTGATTTTCCAGGACTTTTCCGGAAAATGCCATGTCAAAATTCCATGACTTTTCCAAAATTTAGTAGGTTTTTCCTGATTTACACGGACTTTTCTGGAAAATGCCATCTCAAAAATCCATGATTTTACAAAACTTAATGAGTTTTTCCTGATTTACCAGGACTTTTCTGGAAAATGCCATATCAAAATTCCATGACTTTTCCAAAATTTTATGGGTTTTCCCAGATTTTCCAGGACTTTTCTGGAAAATTTCATGACTTTTCCAAAATTTTGTGTTTTCCCTGATTTTCCAGAACTTCTCTGGAAGATGCCATGTCAAAATTCCATGACTTTTCCTAAATTTTGTGTGTTTTTGCTGATTTTCCAAAACTTTACTGGAAAAAGCCATGTCAAAAGGCCAGGTTTTCCATGACCGTACGAACCCTGCAATGTAGTCTCCAAATAA
Organism: Danio aesculapii; assembly: GCF_903798145.1. NCBI lineage: Eukaryota > Metazoa > Chordata > Actinopteri > Cypriniformes > Danionidae > Danio > Danio aesculapii. The sequence continues at coordinate 62,470,505 of NC_079439.1, forward strand.
AAGCATTAAATGGACTCACCTTTGACCGGAGCTCAATTCTGGGCCTGAAGACTTGAGATCCAGGCTGTGTATGTCATTAGCCGTGAGATATGAGAGTTTAACCCCGGCAAGCCACAGAAGTGGAGAATGTGTCCGTGTTTTGCCGAAAACGTACAAAAGCTGTTGGCAGAAGACCCAGCCGTCCCACGCCATGCAGATGAAAGGATACGCAGCCAAAAACGCCCTGTACATCTTCTGCAGGAAGGACTGCGGCAAGCGGATGGAGAAATCGTCCTCGTCTCTCTGTCGCGCCAGGATTTTCTCCAGTTTGGTGTGCAGGTAAGGAATGAGGGCCAGCAAGAGTAAAGAGTGCCAGTGTTGCCTGCGCCGCAGTCCCAGATGGGCAGCACGGGCACTGTCCACTCCCACACGTTTCAGGCCATAGAAGTTTTCTGAAAACGAGGCACTGGTGCGGGACAGGAAGTGATGCTGCAATAACATATCCAGTATTACATAAATCTCATCAAACCTCCTCCAGAGAACTCCATAGCGGGCAGGGTTAGATGTAGCAAGAATCTGTGGAAAACGTAAATATGGTTTTTACATTTTTTTAAGGATTTTCTTTTAAATAAAAAATTTTATTATATATATATATATATATATATATATATATATATATATATATATATATATATATATATATATATATATATATATATATGTATATGTAAAATTATAAAAATAGAATATGTCAGGGGTTGTTAAACGGCATAGAACAACACTGTAAAAGAAATCTTAAGATTACTATATATATATATATATATATATATATATATATATATATATATATATATGTGTGTGTTTATATATATATATATATATATATATATATATATATATATATATATATATATATATATATATATATATATATATATATATATATATATAAAACAGTTCTGTCTGGTTCTCGAATCTGATTGGCTGATAGCTGTGTCATTCAATGACAGCAGATCAATAAATTCACTATGGTATGACAAATATTGCAGCTGTTGGACAACATAATGTACTTTTGAGGCTTTTTAGGTGAGAATGTAGGTAGATGTTTAGATTGTAACTATACAGTTTATTTCTAAGGACGGTGCCTATTTTAAAATATTCATAATTTTGTAGAGACAGAGTGTCGGCATCCATCAGCCTGTCATTGTGCACATCTAAAAAAAAAACGGTTGATGCTGTCCATCCACAAGATGGCGACAGAGACTGCTTAATAAACCCTTAGAGGACAAAAGATCATTTTTAAACTACAGCTAATCTAATCATTATAAATCAGGTAAGTGACATTCTAAGTCGACCTTTATCTTTTGTATGTTGTAGTGCTGTATTTATACCATAGTAATTATAGTGTATTGAGTGTGAAATGGGACTCGCATTTTAGAAATATTTGTATTTTGTGTTGGCCACTCTTTGTATAACCCTGAGTTACTTTTTGGTTGGCCATCTGTTTGTTTCAAATGAGTCTCCTGTTTTCGTTACTGCAGACTAGTTCAGTAAAAAGAAAGAAGAAATGCCCGCATGTGTTTAACGTTTTTCCTTATCGCAAACACAACAGTAATCTGCTAGTGTTTGCACTGATTTGGCTTTTCAGGGTTTATTATTGTGATCTCCCAATTGCAACAGACAAATACTGGGAAATCTCTGTAGACTGATGGCATTACATGCCGTTCAGCCTTATAATCTTAAGATGTAAGCAAAATCCCCTGTTTTGTCTTCACTTTAGACATTATGCTAGAGAATAATTGAAATGCTAGCTCCAAAATGACGTTGGTGAAATAGTAAAGGTTTCTGCTGTTCTGACGTCAGCTGCAGATGTGAATGAATGGCGGAAGAAAGTAGTTCCTCATACAAAAGGGTTTTTAGACTCTCTGTGTTTGATTTTCTTTTTATACACACGATTATGTTGTTGAATTGTTGTATGAAGGCAATATCACACTCATAGTGTGATTTGGCTGTATACTGTCACTGGGGGGACACAAAGGCACGCCTCCCACCAGTTCCAATATACAGCCATTTTGCACTGCTACTCATGTGATATTGCTTATATATATATATATATATATATATATATATATATATATATATATATATATATATATATATGTAATTAAAATGCAAGTATACATAACAGTACAGTAACGTTACAGTGCAACATCGTAATTAAATAGAAAGATAATGTTTACAAGTAATATTTTAAATAAAACTATTAATAATGTAACTTACAAAGGAAATATTTTCTGATATGAATATTCTGGACATGTAAAATGTAAACAGTATTTGATCCTCACGATGCTGTTATCCATGTTTCAGTCTGCATATTGCGCCCATATAAATTATGATAAAGTTTTACAGCGTAAACAATGTATATTGTGACTTTGCAAAGTGAAAACTATGAGGCAATGGACTTTCTTATTTTATCCATACGATATTTATCGTCATAAATTGCACAGCCCTAAACTCAAGCACCAATAGCAGCAGTTGAGTATGTTGTAAAAGCAAGCATACCTTGACAGCATGCAGTAAAGCGGGTTTGACAGCGGTCATTAATGAGTCCTGCGCTAAAACCTCAAACACTGAGGGTCGATCTTCAGCCGGAGCAGCTGTGGTTAAATGAGCTCCTCGCTCCGCCATCACACCTGATGAGGTAAACTACTGCAAACAACAATAACGCCTTCCTAAAGGTACGTCAGTCGAGTCTTTTAATGAGGACAATGGTGCATATTTTACCATACAAGACAATTTAGGCAGAGTTACAGTGCTGGAAAACAACGCTCTGGTCATAATCTGTCGCAACACTTGACTTTTTCCTATCAGAAGCGTTCTTCTGTGAAGGCTTAAAATCAACACAACGGGTTTATACTGACACCTGCTGTGCTGGAGCGGGAAAATTATGAGATTCATTATTTCCTTTATTTAGCCTGGAGATCACATTGAGACTGTCTCTTCTTCCAGTGAGACCTGGTCAGAAAGATTCAGTAAAATATAATATTCAGCCTGCATTCCGTATGTGCATTTAATAGAGTTTGACATTTTACAGGAAAATTGAATTTAGATGAAAAGGAATCATATGAATAAATCCCTAAAGATGAATCAAATAAATCACTTACATATATCAGCACATACTCCAACTATTTATCCAAAAATAAACTGTAATTAGTTAGTTATTTCAAGTTTTCATTCTGTGAGGTGAAACATTATACACAAAGCAAACCTTCCAAACCTTCACACCAGATGGCATTTCTGTGTGGAGTCTCCCCAGGTTGGCGTGGGATTCCTCTGGGTGCTCCGGTTTCCCCCACAAGGCCAAAGACATGCGCTATACATAAATTAAATAAGCTAAATTGGCTGTAGTGTGTGTGAATGAGAGTCCCAGTACTGGGTTGCAGCTGGAAGGGTATCCACTGCGTAAAACATATATGAGCAATTCCAGCGTTATGGATGTGACATTTGCAGTAAAAACTCAAAACATGAATTCGCATAGAAAGTATAGGTTAACATTATATTGAAACTTTTGTTCATATTTTTCAGAACAACTGACCACAGTGTTACGGGACGAGAAATATATCAATCTGTAAACATGTTTTGTACTTTAAATGAGGAAAATAAATATGCGTTATGGATGTGACAAAAAAAGTCTGCGGGTTTACAGTATACAACAAACTTTGTAGAAATTCTGTGAATTAATCTGCACAACCCAAAAGAATCAATGATAATCAAAAGGGTAAGAGTCGGCTAACTATAAAACAAAAATGATTGGTTTTATTTAATATTTTCACATTTATGAGGAAAAAGTGTCGTTATGGATGTGACTGATGTGAAATTGGCACTTGTATGACCTTGGTAAATCAAATATAATAGTTTGAAAACATTGACAGATGCATTTATGAGTACTTCTAAAGTACTGTAAAATACTTGCTTACCCAAAAAAACCCAGAAACGGTTTCGGTATTTTGGTAAAAACATAATTTTTTTTCATGGCAAGGTTGACATTTGCACGGAATTGCTCATATATACATATATATTTTTTATTTATACTATTACTTTTTTTACTAAAACAAACAAGTAAAAAAAAACACTTTATGAACTAAAGTTGTGAGAGTGCTTTTTCTGTGGGTCTCGTCTATCTCGTCTATGATGGTTCTGTGGGTCTCGTCTATCTCGTCTATGATGGTTCTGTGGGTCTCGTCTATCAAAGCTGATCTTTATTTTGCATTTTCTATTGGATTCAAGTCAGGTGATTGGCTGGGCCATTCTACCACTTGATTTTCTTTCTCTGAAACCATTTGAGAGTTTTCTTGGCTGCGTTTTGGATCATTCTCTTGCTGAAATGTCCACACTGGTTTCATCTTCATCATCCTGATAATGTAGACGTTGGATTGAAGCAGCTAATAATAATTTACAATGACAGAAGGGCAGAGAGTTGCTGAAGAACTACTGAGAGATTTCAGCTGCTGTCTGGGCTTTCACTGCCTTTCTACACCTCCCTTTCTTCATGTGTTCAATACTTTTTCCCTGTGTAGATTCATTTTATTTTAAATAACTTAATTTGTAAACTAATTAGATTTGTTTATTTTTTATATGTGGATTTCTTTGGTTGCTATCAACATCCAGGGAAAATTTCAAGCCAACAGCACCCTTAGAAATATGTTTTCTAAGAAAAATGGTGAAGTGTTCAATACTTATTTTCCACGGTGTACATATGAAATACACATATTATATATAGTTTGTTAAGATAAGTTCAGGTTTAGATATTTAATTAATATGTACTGAAAAAAACACAGTGAAAGTTAAAGGTTAAAGCAGGTTTTATTGAGTTGTAGAATCTCACAATTACTGCACATGATATAAAAATGTACATTATTAAGGTGCTAATATTAAATGGCCTCGTTTAGTCCTCAGCTTTACATGCAGCCACAGAAACACTTTCATTTTCATAATATCTATTTAAAATTACCAGATTCTCAAAGAGTCTTAGAGGACTCATTTGAAGATTTGTTCTTTCTTTTTTTGAAAATGAATGTTTTAATGGTTTCCTCTTAATAAAACATACAGTACCATACACAATGCATACAAATTCTTTGGTTTGGAAAAGAAATTTGAAAAAATAATTAGGAAAACAATAACGAATGCATAAAGATAATACTACAGAGCACAACAGGGTAGACACGTTCATAGTTTAAGTAAACTTCTAGATGAAATTCTAGATAAATTCTAAATTCCAGGATCCTGCTCTGCTCTGATTGGGCAGATGGCCCAGTCTGTTGTGACTGATTGATGAATTCATCAGTGTGTCTGCAACTAATAACATATCATCATATCTGCTCAGGAGGCTTCCTTCCCTCAGTGACTGACAACACCAGAGGTGTAAAGCTTTATTTATTTATTTATTTATTTTATCTGATGCACCTCATAGAACGATTTAGAATCAGCACTGAGTTGGTGCAATAGCCTTGTAGTTAGCGCGCTGACATATGATGCAGTAGCACGTCAGGGCGTCCTGAGTTCGAAACCCAACTTGAGGACATTTCCAAACCCCCCTCTCCAACTTCGCTTCCTGTCTTAATACTGCCCTATCTTATAAGGGCAAAAATAAATCTTTAAAAAAAAAAAAAAGAATCAGCACTGAAACACTTTTCTGTTCAATATTCAACAAGTTAAATGTGCTTCCACAGGCATGTTTGAGCTTCTGTTTAATGACTGTGATGTGCTCTATGTACCCCATCTTTAAGTTTTAAACTGTAATCACTGGCAAAAGGGATCAAATAACTAACACAAAAAATGTCATCACTAGATTATTTTAAAGACTGCTATTGTCAGACCCAGAATTAATATGTTTAAATAAAGACACAAGACTCCAAAAATGAAATTTTCATTTGTTTATTTGACATCAGATATATTTAAGGCATTTTAGAGCTCTACTGAAAATATTAGGTTACATGTACAGAAAAAACTGTATATTAAAAGATAATGCAAACATATAAGAAACCGATGGCTCCGACATCAGAGTGAGAACAATCTCTCATGTCTCACAAATATAAGCACAAGAAGCTGAAAAACAACGAGGAGATGAAGAGAATAAGCAAGTATAATGTATGATTCGGCTTCCATCTTGCACATATACTCTGCATTTAAAAAATGCACATGAACGAGTAACTGAGAAACATAAAAAGACAATGCAAATATCACTTTTGTTCTTTTAAATAAACCCACCACCACCCCCCCTTTCTGGGGGACAACTTTATTTTTAATCACAGCTTGTGCTTTATTTCATATTTACATATCATCTATTCCATGTTAGCATTACACTAAAATAAAGGAAGACAATGTGGTCAAACACACAAATATTGTGCATGTTCACTCTGATGTGTTGATACAAACTCACAATTCTATTAAGTGTTATAAAGAGTTATAAAGTGTCTAATTGGTTTTCTAGTTTTCAAAATGGAAAAACAAAGAAACAGTTAGTTTATGCCAAATTTGAACCTTCTCGCAAACATAAAAATTGTGTTTTTCCAATTATTTTTTTTTGTTTCCAACACATTTTGTTTTTCCATCCAAAATAAAAACATTTAACCTAACTGAATAAACAGCTTTAAAAATGTTCTCTGTGTGGGCAGGAATTACACACGCTGATTGGTCGACTAAACTTCAAACCGTGCGGTCATCAGCTGTTCGTCAGCTTTGCAATGCTTCTTTTTAATAATAGAAAAGTAATCAATTTTTGTAATATTACGATGATTATTTCAGTAATATCACTGACGCACGTCTTTCCTCTGTACTAGTTTGTCTTATTTAATTTATTTATACATTAGTGTGTATCTTTTGGCTATTATTCAGAAAATGCAGGATATACTTGCAAATGAAAAGTGCTGTTGTTTTAGTGATTTGAAGCCATTTTGCGAAACAATGACTAGGTTTACATGGACATCAGTAATCGAATTATTTGCCTTAATCTGATTAAGACGATGGTGACGCAGTGGCGCAGTAAGTAGTGCTGTCGCCTCACAGCAAAAAGGTCGCTGGTTCGAGCCTTGGCTGGGTCAGTTGGCGTTTCTGTGTGGAGTTTGCATGTTCTCCCTGCGTTCGTGTGGGTTTCCACCGGGTGCTCCGGTTTCCCCGACAGTCCAAAGGCATGTGGTACAGGTGAATTGGGTAGGCTAAATTGTCTGTAGTTTAAGTGTGTGAATGTTTAATTAAATTAATAAAGGGACTAAGCCGAAAAGAAAATGAATGAATGAATGATTAAGATGTTTATTTCTTCTTTTTGAATGTTTCTTTCATGATCCCGTTTTACATGTTATAGCACATAGATCGATTAACGTTGTTGTGACACAGCGCTACCCAAGTTTCCTCTGGAGTTTCATGTAATTTCGGGTGTTTAATTTTTCGGCTTTAAATTCAGCAGTTTCTCTTTCATTCAAGAACATTTCATTCATGCCCCATGACAAACTGAAGTATTGGATGTGAGTACAAATTAAGGACTGGTGAAAGAGTGTTGTTTTAATGGAATTTGATACCGCGCGCCAAATGGGAGAAAAAAACTCAGCATTTCGCGGTGTGTGTGTGTGTGTGTGTGTGTCTTTTACTGACTCAGTAGATGCAGAGAATAGTGTTAAACAGTGTGTGTACAGAATATCCTGTCGCAAAACATGGCAAAAAAGTCGAAAAGTCCTACATGACAGTAATAGTTGCGGTGTTTACATTTCTGTATGCGACTAAAATAGGCATAGTCCACATCTTAATCTGATTTTTTTTTTGTTCAATTATGACCTTAATCGGATTAAATTAATCAAAAATTGTTTATATGGTAGACTCTTAATCAGAGTATTGTCTTAATCGTATTAAAATCGGATTATTGGTGTCCATGTAAACATACTCATTGTTACATGAAATGGGCATGAAGTAAGAGGGAACATCATTGTTTGATCCTACCTATTGTACTCTGCAAATGACCTCAACTAGAACAACATTACTGACATACTGACAAAAACGTTACAAAATTAGAAAAAGGTATTTGCTATAATGTTTAATAGCCATTATTACAAATAACATCGGAAGTGCTTTTTCAGCTAAGAACAGATCAAATCCCCAAAATAACACTAGGCATAATAAAGCCAGAGAGATTGAGAGTATCTGAACAGTGTATTTATTGACCTCAACAAAATGTCAGTCTGCTTTTGATGAGGTTCAGACTAACAAGAGAGTTATCTTATCCTATTTAGCCATTTAATCAAAATAATATAAGCTGATACCAATTTAATTAATGACTTCTAAAGCATTATTATGCTGTGCAAGTGGCAAAGTATCTGCATCTGAAGTTGTATTACATTTAGTCAATGCATTTGCACAACAATTAAAGTGGCAAAATTTAATGGATTCAATTCAAACATTCTGATCAAAGAGGTGAAGAATAAAATAATAGTTCTGAATAGATTCTGAAGATGATATTGAAAGTATGGTGGCAACAAGTTGTAAAACTAAACGAGTCATTTAACTAATTTGTTTGAATCAATCGATTCATTCAGTAAGTGTTCCTATTGAATGGAATGATCATACTCAATATTACTGATACGTTACTCAGCATATTGAAGTCATGGCTGCTGCTGCATTTATTACACTGAAGTCGACTTGATGCATTCGCTCGAGCTGGTCAGTAAAAATAAATCAAGTGACATACCTTAGATTTAGACTAATGATAATGAGTTTATACGTTTAAGGCAAGTACAGGTTGCCGAATTTATGCCTAGACAAAAGTCCATAACTGTTAAAGATGTTATTTAGTTATACAAAACTGACAAATAGCTGATGATGGCACAGTTTGATTGACCAATCAGTGGAGAGGGGGCGTGAATAATTCAATCAATCTCACTTTAATGTGAGCCAAATATACATTGAAGTAAGGCTGGATGATTGATTTAAATGAAATTGAGATTGTGATTGCGATTCAGAAAAGGCTACTATTTTGATGTACATCTTGTAAAGGAAACATGGCGCCGTGAACAGTAGTAAATCTCCGACGAAGGCCAGAGGGTGCTCTCATGTGGAAACTGATATATTTATATATTCGCAGGCACATGGTGCTTTAAAGCTGAAATTTGATTAGATGGCCTGCTTGATTTTTTTTTCAACCAAGTCACAGTTTTCCATTTGTGTCAGACATAAAATAAGATGCAACAAATTTGCATCAACAGTAATTCAGTGCCTTCAAACCCCCTGTGAGCAAGCCAAAGGCAACAGTGGCAAGGAAAAACTTCCAGTGGAAGAAACCTTGAGAGAAACCAGACTCAGCAGGGGGAGCCCATCCTCTTCTGGCCGGCACATTTAGCAAATGTTTGACTATATTATAAAGAAGTGTATTACAGTTTTAAAAGACTTTTAACTTGACACGCTGTCTAAAATACTGAAAATGAATAAAAGTCCAAACGGCTTTCCAAACAATGAGTTAGGTGAACTGATGACCTTCATGACCAATCACAGTCATTTCTGTTGAGCGTGTGAACACAATGGCAAATCACCATTGTTTAAGAACGTGCTCAACATCGCTCAAATGTTAGCTGGAAATGGACGTTTTATAAATTTCAGTAGCGATTGGAACCGAATTCTAGTATTGTGACAACCCTAAAATCAACAAATAATTTTTTAATATCAACAATGAGATTAAACAGCTATACAGCTGATTAACAGCTATACAGTGCCATTAAACCCCCTGTGAGCAAGCCAAAGGCGACAGCGGCAAGGAAAAACTTCCTGTAGAAGAAACCTTGAGAGGAACCAGACTCAACAAGGGGGAGCCCATCCTCTTCTGGCTGGCACATTCAGCAAATGTATGACTAGGCCTATATTATATATATTATTTTAGACTACCAAAAGTGCATTACAGTACTATAACACCACCTATTAGCAAAAAGACAGTAATGAAGGAAATAATATCAATGCTACAGACCTACAATGCTAAAGTTAGTGAAACATTTGAACAGCAGCCTGTTCTTTGTTAAGGGGACTCAAGCTGAGATGTTGTATTATATTCATTGTTGATATCAAGAATTAACATTGCTACTAGCTGAATTAATGAATTGTTGATATCAATAATGCATATCCTGAGAATAAATGAAAAGTTCAAACTTCTTGCCATAAGAAATGAACATTGTCACTAGTGTAAATCGATTTTGTATCACTTTTGTATATGAACATTTTTACTAGTGGCATTTCAGTTGTTGATATCAATAATTAAAATCCTGATATCAACAAATTGTATTTTGATATAAACAAAAAGATTCAACAGCTAGACAGTGCCATTAAAGCCCCAGTGAGCAAGCCAAAGGCGACAGTGGCAAGGAAAAACATCCTGTGGAAGAATCCTTGAGGAACCTGACTTAGCAGGGGGAGCCCATCCTCTGCTGGCCGGCAATTCAGCAATTTTATGACTGAATTATTTTTAGGGTGCTTTCACACCTGCCTTATTTAGTTCGATTGAATCGCACTAGAGTTCATTTTCCCTCTTGGTGCGGTTCGTTTGGGCAGGTGTGAATATAGCAATTGTACTCAAATGCGCACCAAAAGTGGACCAAAAAAGTGAACTACTTGAAGAGGTGGTCTCAGTATGCTTTCAAACAAACCCTGGAGCGTTTTGTTTGTGGTGAGAACATGATCCGAACTAAAACAGACCCAACCGCAAAAATAACTGCGCCTTTTGGACTAATCCAGATGCCGTAGTCCAATGCGCTGTCCCATCTTATGGGGTAAAATACTTGTTGACAGCACTTTACTAATAATTTTAAAGAGAGAAAGAGAGGGGGAAAACATTGCCTGATGGATAGTTTGTAGTATTTCAATGTCGCAGTTTAGCTGAATTAATTCACGCCTCCTCCTAACGCCTTCCTAGATTGCAATGCATTAAAACATTGTTTTCAAGCCGCAGCTGCGCTTCATTCTGGAAATGAATAGTTTGTCTAAAGTGATGTTTACAAACTATATAGTATACTATGACCAGGGATACAATCAGACATTTCCGGTCTGCCGGTTTGTTTACTTGCGGGAGTTCTATTGGCAATCGAAAAGCAGTTTAGGAAATACGTTCAATAACATCTGGCCAATGAGTGATGTGGATTTTGTCACATGACTGCATTTTGGTTACTTTCAACTGGTTCAAACCAAAGCAATCAGTGTGGTGTGAAAAGGACCCAAAATGGCAGAAAAATGCTACAATGTATCATTTGTTGCCCTTGGTCTGGACCAACTGAACCGAACCGAACCACAGGTGTGAAAGCACCCTTAGACTATATAGAGGTGTATTGCTGAGTTATAGCACCACCAGTTAGCAAGAAGACGAATGAAAAGATCTAAGCTAGTGAAGCATGAACTGCTTGATTTAATTTTCAAGCAAGTCACTGCTTTGCGTTTGTGTCACAAACATGAAATGACATGCAAAATAACAAGCAAATATGATTCAACAGTTATACAGTGCCTCCTTCGCCCTGTGAGCAAGCCAAAGGCGACAGTGGCAAGGAAAAACTTCCTGTGGAAGAATCCTTAAGAGGTACCAGATTCAACAGGGGAGCCCATCCTCCTCTGGCTGGCACATTCAGCAAATGTATGACTATATTATTTTAAACTACAAAAAGTATATTACAGTACCAAATCAAGTACACCACTAGTTAGCAACAAGACAGTGATAAAGGAATTATTATAACACTACAGATCTAAAGCTTTAGTGAAACGTGACATAGCAGCCTGTTTTCTGTCAACGAGACTCACTCAGGCTGAGCTGTGGTAAAAACGGCTTGAGGCCCGGTGTGAGTTAAAGGATACAGGGACTCCCTGGTCCGTTTGCAATGGTGAGATGTCCTCTGTGGTCACAGTAGTCAGATGTGTGAATATGAAGGTAAATCAGTCACAAACCTCGAGAGCTTGCAAATCTAAAAGTGAGAACTTGTGAGAATATTTGTATGTGTAGGTTGATATTTACACACAGCTCTGATGCAGGGTTCTTGCACCATTTTAAAAGTAAAATTTAATGCTTTTTAAGACCTCAACAAATATAATTTAAGACCCAAAAATTTCATAATTTCTTTGAAATAGTCTACTCAATTTAATGTCCTTGTTAGATTTATATGAATTGTGCCTCGCCACAGTATGGATAACCCACAGTACCTGCCTTTTGGGTGTCTGGCGGTGAAAAGAAACTGTTATAGCTGATTGTGAGGTGGCGTCTGAACTACAGCTGTAATCGGGCCATAAAAGTTAGGCCCGATAGGCCCCGAGCCCGACAAGTACATATTGATTGACAGCTTTTAAAAAGCCTGAACCTGTTAATAGCCCGACATTATTCACATGTGCACATGCACACATCTCTTTTGCCTTTCTTCATGAATGAGTCGTTTATGTGTTAACATTACTTAAGTTGGAACAAAAAATTAAATAAGTCTTCTGTAACATCTTAACATCTCAGCACTCTAAATAGGCCTGGGTACATACACTTAGCCTTTAAATTGGCCAACACACCAATAAAAATAAGTCTTTCTTAACAAACTAAATTAAAATAAATGATAACAGGTATTTGCCAATAATGAAATTAAAATAAAGGCTCTGTGGGATTTGTTTTGCCACTTCTCTTCACAATCTGCATTAAGGTGACGGTGAAGCTGAATAATAAAAGATGAATGCCAACATTAGTCTATATACTCAGTCAACATTATGATTTTATGGTTTAATTTTAATATTTAGTTATAATTTGAAAATTCTTTACTCAGATTAGGCTGTTTTTGTGGGGGAACATTACTGAATCCCTTGTAAATGGCTTTAGCGCAGTCCTGCGCTTACTGAGCATTATTGACCTGGCTAATTTAGCATGTTTTAGGTATGGGATTGTTTGTTCATCTTCCACCAATCAAAAACATTAATTTCATCTTCCCTGTCAGCTCCTGTACATTGCTGTTTAGTGCTCTACCGTAATACGCAGTGTATGAGCGACCGCCGAAATACCTTGACGGCTAGAATGACTGTTCTTATTGAACTAGCAGCTGGCCTGACCGTAGTCAAAATTCGCTCTTTTTGACTTCTCCGTCATCATTTGTTTCACTTTTGCAGGGATGGATTTTAATGTTGTAACAAACGATTTGATTACTTTCTTGTGCTAATCGAAATGCATCACATGACTGTTCATTTACTGCGCAAGCCCAAGCCCGCCCAGCCCGACCCCGTCTAAAATGATAAAAATCCGTCGGGTTCGGGCAAATATCTTCTGCTCTAGTCTGAACTAGTAACATTGTTAGGTATAGCTGCAAACAATGCAGGGATTAACCTGGACCCGCTATGACTAGCTGTTGCAATGTAAGTTACCGCTGATGCTTTCCTCATTTTATGTGCAACTCGACGCACCCAAACACTGAAGCACTTTTTACTTTTCTACATAAACTTGCATCGGAGCGGCAGCAATGGTTTGTCCATTTGTCATCCTCTGAGAAAATGGTTGATGGTCACCTAGTAACTAGAGACGTCAGGGGAGCATAAGCGTAAAGTCTATTGAAAATCATCAAGGAATCCACGCGCTTGTCACTTTAGGTCCGAATAAAAACACATGTAAAAATGAGTGCTGTATAGCAGCAGTGAGAAGACTGTAAATAAAAAGGATGTAAGGATGTCGCCAGAGTGGCTTTTTGGTTACTTTTCTTGTGCATCCCAGCCACTAGCTCCCCATCTGAAAGAGTTTTTAGCATAGGTGGTAATGTAGTCATTCAACTTCACAATTTATAATGTTGTAGTATGCTTTTGAATAATAATGGCTGGTTCCTGTACTTGAAAGCTCTGGTTTGATTATCATAACTTGTGTTGTTAACAGAGTTTGACAAAGCTTAAAAGTAGCTTTTAAAAGTAAATTTGAGGATTTGAATAAAATGTTTGGCCCATTGGACAAATAAAAAAGACTACTAACTCAAACCCCAAGCCAGGGGATCCAAAAATGTGAAAGAACATTAAAGATTTGCAATTGATTGAGTTTAGTTTACTTTTGCACCATTAATGCAGTTGTTAATGTTGAATATAAAATACACATTTTTATACTTTATATCAGAGATTAAAACTCAAGTCTGACTTTGTCATTTCATAGGAACATGACTTTCAAGTCCTTTCATCTCCTTGTCAAACAGTATTTAGCATAGTAATATATATGCTCAATGTGTTTTTAACTTCTCAACAATATTACTGAGATATCTGATGGTCCATACACCTCTAAAAATTTAAAATGGTTTAAACTCACGTTTTCAGCCCTATCAAAATTGCATTGTCAAAGTCCCCAAGAAATCAAAACTAACTATATGATTTTGTTAGCTCACATAGCAGACTAAAAAATTGTTTGCCCTTCTAATCATTAAATTTCATTGAAATCTAAAATCTAAGCTGCATCACAATACGAAAAAACTACAATCGCAGCTTCCGGTTTATTGGGACCTTAATATCAGCTCGGATGTATCTCAAAATTGTGTCAAGATGTTGAATCTAACCTATTTTTAGCAACGATCTAATGCAAAAATTGACAAAATGTGTTTTAATATTGTAATGTAATGTATTTTTTATTTAATGCCATGTCTGCAAAAAAGGCTATTTTCATGTCAGGAACATTTCAATAATAAATACAATTAAAAACAACAAACAAATGAATACATAAATTAAATATGATTTTTATTCTTAATACATGATAGAAATTAGAGGGGGAAAAAAGAGTTCTATATATATTTCAAAGCTAAATGTGATGGACAGGTTTCTTTTAATATTACAAAACCTAATATCCATTGATCTGCTAAAAACATTAAACAAAACATTAAATTACTCAACAAAATAAACTAAAATGAAAAGAATCATGAACCTCAGACGGGCGATTTTAAGGATTTTCATTTTAGGGGGCTCAGCTATAAAAAAAAAAAAATAATAATATATATGAGCAATTCCAGCGTTATGGATGTGACATTTGCAATAAAATCTCAAAACATAAACTGACAGAGGAAGTATATGTTAACATTATATTGAAACATTTCTTTATATTTTTCAAAACAACTAGCCACAGAGTTGTGGGAGCTGAAAAATATCAACCTGTAACCATTTTTAATATTTTAAATGAGGAAAATAAACATGCGTTACGGATGTGACAAAAAAGTCTGCAAGTTTACAGTATACAACATACTTTGTAAAAATTCTGTGAATTAAACTCCACAACCAAAAATAAATAATGATAATAAAAAGGATAAGAGTTGGATCACTATAGAATAAACATGATTCATTTTATTTGATTTTACATCTTTCTGTTATGGATGTGAAATTGCCACTTGTGTGACTTTGGTAAATCAAATATAATTGTTTGAAAACACAGACAGAAACGGTTTTGCTATTTTGGCGAAAAGTTATTTTTTTCATGGCAAGGTTGACATTTGCATGGAATTGCTATATATTAGGGTTGGGCGATGTCGACCAATTTGGCATCGTACGATGTCTAATGTGAATCGTCGTTGTAGGCCACGGTGAATTAATTATTTATGAATAATTAATGAACTCATAATATATTAATTGTTTGTAGCCTACCGTTTCAACTACCTGACCCTCATGGCCTTTGTTTTACCCATAACCAAATCATAAATAAATAAAGATAAGTTACGAATAGGCAGAGTGATCTGTGTCGTTATAATGGCGTCGACAAACTTGGTAAAAAGGTGCACAATAAACAGAAACCAACCAACAGAATCTGAGGTTTTCGCAAAAATCAGCTCAGCATCCTGATGTCTACATTTTTTGTATCCATATATTAAATAAATAACACTGCCACTTTTCTGAATAAACTGCAAATTGAAATATATATTTTTAAACCTACAGGCTAATTCACTATATTTCATGATCTGACTCATAATAATAATAATAATAATAAATAAGATTTTTTTTAAATACAAGACAACACATGATGTTTCTAACTCTGTCAGTGACTCTGACAGTTAAAATGAGTACATTCACTAAGTGATTCTGTCACTGTGTTTAATAATTTCTGTGCAAGACTATATGGAATAGTTAATGCCACACACACTGTGATGTGTTTTATATTGGCTAGTTGTTTTTGAAATTAAAATAGCGAAATGTTCGACAAGAGCTACTTTTTCGAGGAAACCGCTCTGATTATGAGGTGAGCACAGCAGATGGGAAACCTGATTGCTCCTCCATGACATTGGGGTACAAGTGATACAAGAGTATCTATAGCAGAGAACTGCAATTAAGCAGATATTATAACAATCTATCGATAAACACACATCTTGTTCTCTCGCTCTGCAGAGCTGTGGTTTGCTGATCAAATGAAAAACAGAAGGCAGGGAGGAGCTGAATTCTTCCACCGTTTTCATATCAAATTTAAAGTGGACTGAGGCGATAATTTAGTGTACAGATTATGAGCTAATCGCAAAAGTTTTAGGGGGGCTGAGTAGAAATATAAATAGGCCTAGCAATGCCCATGACCTCAGATACTTTTTTTAATGATAAAGGAATCAAATACAACACAAACAGATAGATTTTACACACTCAACCATCAACAATCTCTCCCACCGGTATTTTCCGACATATCCTGCTTTTCTCCAGTGTGGATTTTCATGTGTTTCTTAAGCTGTAATGAATATGTGAAACTCCTGAAACACTGATCACATGTGTACGGTTTCTCCCCGGTGTGAATCCTCTCGTGTGTCTTCAGGACTCCTAACTGAGTGAATCTCTTGTCGCAGTGTGAACACTTGTGAGGTTTCTCTCCAGTGTGAATCCTCTGGTGCGTTCTCAGGTGTTGTATCTGACTGAAACTGGTGTCGCAGTGTGAACACTTGTAAGGCTTCTCTCCAGTGTGAATCCTCTGGTGTCGTTTCAATTCTTCAACTCTAATAAAAGTCTTCTCGCACTCGAAGCACACATACTCTCTCACCCCAGAGTGAAACTTCTGATGTTTTCTTAAATACTGTTGATGTGTGAAACTCTTTCCACACACCGAACACAAATAAGGCTTCTCGTTTGTATGAACTCTGAGGTGGCTATTCAGATCTGAAGGCTTCAAAAATGTCTTGCCGCATTGATCACATTTGTGCGGTTTCTCTCCAGTGTGAGTCATCATGTGCTGTTTAAGGTTCGATGAGCATCCGAAACTCTTCCCACACTGAGCACATGCGAACGGTTTCTCTCCAGTGTGGATCCTCGTGTGTTCTTTAAGCCTTTCTTTGCGTGTAAAACTCTTTCCGCATCGATCACATGTGAAGGGTTTCTCTCCGCCGTAGATGTGATTATTAGCAGCTGACGGTGGTCTAAAACTCTTCCAACAATGAGTGAAGGTGAAACATTTCTCTTCTCTCCTTTCAATAAATAAAATACCACAAGTCTGTAAATGAGGGATTTTCACTGCTTCGACTTGTTTCTCCTCTTCACTCTCCTCATTCTCTTCAATTTGATCTGAAATCAAATGAAGTAAAAAGTTCAAGTTAATACTGTTTAAAGCTTTTAAAGGTGTCTTATAAAGAAAATCTGGATACAGCTAGGCATAGTCAAAAAATAAGTGTTTAGTACATGGAAAATGCCATACAGTGAGCCTCAAACACCATTATTCCCTTGTTCTCATGAAAATTCAACCCAAATCAGAACACAAAACAGACTGTTGCGTGACTCATGGGGCATGTCCTCTAGATTTGCATGTACTTTAGTTGACGTTCTATATAATCTGGACCTGACGATCTGCTGCGTCATCAGGAGATCCCCAGCCAAAACACAAACTGATAATTTGCTCTGGAATTATTAATATGAACACCTAAGGCTGCGTTTGATAAGCCACAATGCTTCCTTGTGATACAACCATTACCATTTTGCTCCATTAGTTATTTTTAGGTTTATCTAAGATTATATTAAACTTATTTATGTGGGACTCTTATTTTGAAAACGGGAAACACAGATTGTTTTCTATACATTACTATGCAATGACTCCATGAGCCGTCCGTTCATATGCTCGTCAGACGCAAAATACAGGATATACGGATTATAACTATATTCAGCTCCACCCTGAAGTAGGGATCTAACAATTAACCGATTTTACTATTAACTGGGCTTTAATTTGTCTTCTCAACACCAAGTTTTAACACAGAACAAACTGCTGCAACTAAACAAAGTTATGCCAACTGTGCACTAGTTTAAAGTTCCAAGTTTATACACTGAGGCTAATACCCACGCACACTGGATTAACTATGGGTGAGGCAAATAACTAGGGCCGTTCACATGTCACATCTTTTGCACGTGCAAGTTTGTTATTTCTTTTCTCACGATTTCCAGGCACTGCGAGTCACGTGACATGAACTGACTGTTCAGCTTCATACTTTGTATGGAATAAACACATTTCTACTCCAAAGACAAAAAAATACAAAATGAAAAATACCAAACAAGTTTATAATATAGTCAATCAAAAGTGCCTTTCAGACAGAGGTTCAGCAGCCTTTGACTACATTTGTTCTCTTTAAAAGTGAAATATTTAGCTAATATGATGCTTAGAGCTACATTAGATAAATATTAATTTTATTTATTCTTTTTTATTTATTTATTCATTCATTCATTGTTCTGTCATTTATTTTAAGTGTAAAATTATTACTTATGTTTAAATGCCAAAAACTTGTTTTCACTCGTTTTTAAGTCCAAAGAGAAATGGACTATTGTTTGTTTTTATTATTATTCTGTGCTGTATTATTTAGTTCCTGAGCAGCAATAAACAACACTTTAAAATAAAAGGAGTTTTCATGTGATTTTCTAATATAGTATTGTTTTGAATTTAATAAATGCATAATAACCGTGAAACCATGATTATTTCTTAGACTATAATCGTACAACCTAAATCTATAATCATTGCATCCTTACCCTGATGAGGCATAAGGTATGCTTAATTGTAGGTTTTGTTAATTTATCGTGTTTATTGAGAACGTTGCTGCATATATTTCAACAAACACATGTAGCCTGCTGAGTATAATTCAATTCAATATAAGTGTGTACATAGTGTAAAATGCATGTTTAAGAATCATGGGAAGCACTCAGCTCTTACTGTCATTTTTCTGAAGTTAAAGAACCACAATACACAATTCACCGCAGAGGTTGAAATTAATTCCTGGTTGTATTTTCTTTAACGTTATAACTTCAAAATGCAACATAATACATCTCTTTCAGTCTCTTTAATTATAGAGAGAGAGAGAGCAGGCTGCACGTGTCAGAGCACAGCTCATTATTATTCACAACCTTTCCAAATAAGGTCAATATGGACCTTCTGATTCTAGCGAAATTTTATGGGAATAAATGAGCAAATAAAACTATTTCTAAACTTACCTAAGCCATATACCTACTAGGTAGATATCAGAAAATAATTTAACTTATTAAATCAATGCAGTATATGACACCTTTAATGTTTATTGTTCTTTAACCCCATTATTAAAGAAATAAACACAAACCTATTTGTTCTTCATAATCTTCCTGTTTAATTCTGCAGGGTTCTGGATCACTCATGTTTTCCAGTATTTATATCTGAACTGATAGAGGAGGAGTTTCATTGAAAGAGGAGGGGCTTCAATGATAGATGAGGGGCTTCGTTATAGGAGGAGGAGCTTCAATGAAAAAGGAGGAGCTTCACGACAGGAGCAGATCTGCAAGGGAGGAAATGCTTCAGTTAAGACTTTATTCCTGTGATAAACACAATCTATCTCCAATTTTTCTGTATATTAATAGGAATAAATTAAGAAAATAAGAATAAACTAAAAAAATAATGTACATATTTGTAAAAAAAACAAAACAAAAAAAAACATCAACTTGTTAATTGTTAACATGGTTCATCAATGAAAAACTAAATTAATGCTATTACAACATCATATTACATATATCTTGTGGATGTCACAAACATGGGGAAAGGTACTTTTACAATATTACAGTAAAAAGTCATTCTCATTTAGCAGTCTCATATCGAACTGGTTGAAATATGGGAGTAACCCGTTTATTTGTCACCACAATAATTCAGTGATATAGCAAAGGTTTGAAAATATGCATAATGAAAATACAGAAAGGGAAACACGGTTGAACAGATAAAGAAAAGAAAACAAACTTGCTGTTAAATCATCATTAGGCAGCTTTATGTCACATATTAAAGTTATATCAGCTGTGATATGAGCATTATTAAGTTGTTTACTATTTTACCTCTGAAATAACCACTTAGCGAATAAATTACATCGAAATACAAATGGGAGGTAACGTTGAATAATGTTGCAACTATGAATAACGGAAAGGTAAACATTTACCTTATGCTAAGTATGTTAGCATTGATCACATGAGTTAAAGCAGGTCAAACCGCGAGATAACTGGTAGTAAAATTATCTATATCACACTCGCGTTTAATAATACACTAACATTAAATAAACAGACGCACGACACCCGTAACAAAAGGATAATAATTCTATAGCATGTAACGTTAGCCATACCTTGGGCGGGACATTTGCCTACGTTGTGTATTGTTTAGCGAATGCCGATTGGCTGCCTGTATGGCTCAGCGAATGCCGATTGGCTACCTGTACGTGCCTCAGTGAATGTCGATTGGCTGCCCGTATGTCAATCATTATTGGCAAAAGAGATTTGTGGTCAGTGTGTGGCATACTCAAAAAGGTCATGTAGATTAGAATACCAGCAAAGAAATGAAAAAACATAATTATTGCCATACATTATATCTAAAACAAACGAAATAGTTAATATTATGCTTAACATATTCTTCCATGTTTTTCCTGACTATTGTATTATACTAAACCACCTATTTTCACAGACAATAGTAAAGTGTGATCATACATTTTATTCTTTGTTTACATCTCAGAGTATAGACCACACCCACAAATCAGACTAAATTAAATCTACATATTGTACATTTTGGTGTTATTTTGCAATGCAATATTGAAGCAAGTGTGTCGATATCAGGCAGCCAGAGTCATTAATAGGTTTTAAAATATAAATTATCCAAATATAGGCAGCATGGTGGCTCAGTGGTTAGCACTGTTGCCTCGCAGCAAAAAGGTTGCTGGTTCCAGTCCCGGCTGGGCCAGTTGGCAGATTTGTGTGGCGTTTGCTTGTTCTCCTCGTGTTGGCGTGAGTTTCATCTGCGTGCTCCGGTGTCCCCCAGAGCCCAAAGACATGCGCTATAGGGGAAGTCACTAAACTAAATTGGCCATAGTGTATGAATGTGTTTGTGAATGAATGCAAGATTGTATGGGTGTTTCCCAGTACTGGGTTGCAGCTGAAAGGGCATCCGCTGCTCAAAACATATGCTGGAATAGTTGCCAGTTCATTCCGCTGTGTTTTATGTCTGATAAGTCAAAGACAAACGAACCTATCTATTGACACTAATCTACACCTCACAGAACAATTCCTCTAGCTAAAGGGAATAGGTTCAAGATAAGGTCCCGTCGCTGTAATCCTTCAGATACAAGAAAGCGTTGTGGTTTTAACTGAAATACAGCAAAAAATATATACTTCATGCAAATATAAATTTGTTGAAAGAACATTTTGTACTATGAGCTGCATATTTCTAAGAATACAGGCATTCATTCATTTTCCTTCAGCTTAGTCCCTTTATTCATCAGGGGCGCCACAGCGGAATGAACCGCCAACTTATCCAGCATATGTTTTACTGGCATTCTAAATATTATAAATATACTTTTTTTTCACATATACAAATACATAATACGTATATAAAACATAACATACAACTAAATGATCATAAGACGTCTAAATGGTGTTTATATACATATGCAAATTTGCAAAGATTTTTAAGGAGCCCACACGAAACCAAGGGGTAAGAAAAGTTCCCAGAATACACCAGCTACAACGGCAGTATAGCTGCACCCGGAAGTAAGGAGATCCACAAATTAGTATTTTTTGTTATTTTTTTGCTTGTCTATTTTTTTCCCTATTTATATTTGGCTATCTAGAATCCCTAATAATAACTCCTGTACAGCAGTCCCACAACATTCTGACACTTGATGACACTGGAAAACCCTGTCAGAAAAGTCTAGTGGCTGGGAATGAGCTTTTTACAGTGTCTGCTATAATGTTTATGTTGTTTTCGTGTGTTTACATAGATGAATATGGCCACTGTGTAAATGCACAGTACAGTTACGATCTTAATGCCACATTATATTGTTATGATAACATGATATATGTCTTCAGTGATTTCCTGAAATACCAAAAAATAACACAACTGGAATCACTACAGCAGTCGTGATCGTCTGATCTCATATGAAGTAAGAGATTGCGATGACATATGATGACGTGTGCAGGTGCTGTAGTGCTGTCCCATTTCTTAGGGGTAAATTTTGAAGCCCTTCCCCTTCACACTCGATTTTAAGGGCCATGGGGAATGGGGTACAGAAATAGAATTTGGGATTGGGCCTAAATGTTGTTTTTTACATATCCACACATAATTTAGCACAGAAAATTTTTAATAATTATAAGACAAAAATAGGAAAAGTGGTCATACAATTGTGGTCAGTTTTTCATTCATTCATTTTCTTTTCGGCTTAGTCCCTTTATTAATCTAGGGTCGACACAGCGGAATGAACCGCCAACTTATCCAGCACATTTTTACTTGTGGGGGAAACCGGAGCACCCGGAGGAAACACACACGAACACGGGGAGAACATGCAAATTCCACACAGAAATGCCAACTGACCCAGCTGAAGCTCAAACCAGCGACCTTCTCGCTGTGAGGCGACAGCACTACCTACTGCGCCACTGCTTCGCCCACACTGATATTAT
This sequence comes from Danio aesculapii, assembly GCF_903798145.1. NCBI lineage: Eukaryota > Metazoa > Chordata > Actinopteri > Cypriniformes > Danionidae > Danio > Danio aesculapii. The sequence continues at coordinate 62,493,356 of NC_079439.1, forward strand.
GCTAAAGGATAATCATCAAACTGTACTGTAGTTTCACAGTCGGTTCAACATTTTACAATTTTTTTTAGTCGTACTGTTTTCATTCACTTTGGCAGTGATGATTGAAGATTAAGTCACATTACTTCATCACCTCATAAAGGACTGTCCTCAGACTGCATATAGAAGTTAACTTGAGAGGTTTTCCATCTTGAAGAAGATCACAGACCAATGGTAGGTTTTTAAGAACTTTATTCTCTTCCTGAGATACAAGTTAGATGATTTTCTAAATCTGCCTCTGATTCACATTATACAGCTGTTTATTCTTAATCTATAATAAAAAAAACTATAAAACAGACAATAAAAAGTGAGTTCAACAATCGAAGCATAATAAAAATCAGCTAAAACATATGAGACAGATCTCTCACACTCAAAAGTCAAAAGAAAAAGCAAAGAATTATTAACAAGGCACAATTGACAATTCCCAGAGAGACAGTGTCAATAAATTCAAGAAAACAAAGCCAATTTTATATTAAAAAGCAAAGATAGTAAAGGCATATTTCACTCAAAAATGACAATTTACTAACTATTTATGTAACCTCTATGGATGTTTGTCTTTAACAATAATTTTTTTGAAGAACGCTGAAAACCTTTGATAGTAGGAAAAACAAATACTATGGAAGTCAATAGTTACAGGTTTTCAACATTTCTCAAAATGTCTTGTATTGAACAAAAGAAAGAAAGTCAAACATGTTTGTAACAAGTGAAGTGTAGGTAAATGACAGGATTTTCATTTTTGGGTGAACTATCCCTTTAATAAAGACATTTCGACATGCTCTTCCTCATCATGGCGGTGGTTCTGGATTTTCCTATTATGGGTCTTCTCATGTTTTTTCAAGCTGTCCATTCGGGGGAAACTCTTATAACAGAATGAACACATGTAAGGTCTTTCATTACTGTGAACTGGCAGATGCTGTTTCAGTTCAGTATCTGTAAAATAGCTCTTTCCGCACTCAAAGCACATAAAAGGCTTTGTAAGGCTGTGCCTTTTCTCATGCAACCTCAGACACGCCAACTGGTTAAAAGTCTTTCTACAAGTAAAACATGAGTAAATTTGATCCTTATCATGAGTCTTCATGTGGTTCTTCAGGAATGATGCCGTACTATAACATTTACCACATTGATCACAGTAAAATGGTTTTTCTCCAGTATGGTGCATCATATGTAATTTGAGAGAGGATCCATGTCTGAAACTCATACCGCACTGATCGCAGGTGTACGGCTTTTCTCCAGTGTGGATTTTCATGTGGATGTTAAAGGCTCCTTTCTGGGAGAATCTCTGGCCGCATTGATCACAAGTGAAGGGTTTTTCTCCTCGATGAAATCTCATGTGCAGTTTAAGACTCTGTTCATAAGGGAAACTCTTCCCGCATTGTTCGCAAGTGTACGGCTTCTCTCCGGTGTGAATATTCATGTGATTATTAAGGCCTTTCTTGAGTGTAAAACCCTTTCCGCACTGATCACATGTGTACGGCTTCACTTCGCTGTGCATCATTAAGTGGCTCCTAAGCAAATCTCTCATTGGGAAACTCTTTCCGCAGTGTTCGCACTTGTGCGGCTTTTCCCCCGTGTGAAGCTTCATGTGTCTCTGAAGGTGGTCTTCTCGCCCGTAACTCTTCTCGCATTGATCACATTTGTACGGCTTATATTCAGGGTGGAGTTTCATGTGGCTCCTAAATTGTAACCTGGTTTTGAAACTCTTCCCGCACTCGTCACATGTGTAAGGATTCACCTTGGCATGGGCTGCCAGGTGTAGTTTAAGGCTTTGTTTGTATGGGAAACATTTCCCACATTGATCACATGGATATGGCTTCTCTCCGGTGTGGACTTTCATGTGCATCTGAAGCTGTTTTTTTTGAGCAAAAAACTTTCCGCACTCTTCACATGGGTATGGTTTCAGTCCGGTGTGGATGTTCATGTGACCATTAAGGTGTGTTTTTTGAGTGAAACTCTTCCCGCATTGATCACATCGATACGGCTTCTCTCCGGTGTGGATGAGCATGTGCTTCTGAAGCTGTTTTTTTTGAGCAAAAAACTTTCCGCACTCATCACATGGGTACGGCCTCAGTCCAGTGTGGACGCTCATGTGCATCTTCACCTCACCTTTGCTTCGGAAACTCTTCCCGCATTGATCACACTCATGCGGCTTCTCTCCGGTGTGGATGAGCATGTGCATCTTTACCTCACCTTTGCTTCGGAAACTCTTCCCGCATTGATCACACTCATGCGGCTTCTCTCCGGTGTGGATGAGCATGTGTATCTTCACCTCACCTTTGCTTCGGAAACTCTTCCCGCATTGATCACACTCATGCGGCTTCTCTCCGGTGTGGATGAGCATGTGTTTCTTAACATCTCTTTTGCTTCGGAAACTCTTCCCACATTGATTACATTCATGCGGCTTCTCTCCGGTGTGGATGAGCATGTGCTGTTTTAGGTATTCTTTGAATGGAAAACTCTTCCCACATTGATCACACCTGTGTGGTTTTTCTCCGGTGTGTATAATCAAGTGTTTCTGAAGGCTTCTCTTTAATGGGAAACTCTTCCCGCACTGATAGCATGTGTGTAGCTTCTCTGCCATGGCTTTTCTGTCTTTCTGCTTCTCTCTAGTGTGAAGTCTCATGTGAACCTGAAGGTGCGCTTTATGTGTGAATCGTTTTTTGCAATAAGAGCAGGCGACTTTTTTGGCTTTTGTTTCTCCTTTTTTGTTTCCCTCCATGCGATCTGAAAAGTAAGTAGATATCAAATGTTTATTATAAATAGATATAAATATACAACCCCAAATCTGAAAAAATATTGACAGTGCAAATAAAAAAAGAAAGTAGTGCTTTCTAATTTTACTTTGACTTGTATCTCATTGCAGAGAATATTAACACAAAATATTTCATGTTTTGTCTGGTCAACTTCATGTCATTTGTAAATATACATCCTTTCCTGTCATTCAGACCTGCAACACATTTAAAGAAAGTTGGGACAGGAGCAGTTTAGGGCTAGTAATCGGGTAAATTGGTCAAAGTGCTGTCAATAGGTGATTGTAATTAGGATTTGGTTAAAAAAAGCAGCATCCAAGAAAGGTCTAATCCTTTAGGTGCAAATATGGGCTGAGGATCGCCAGTTTGCCAACAAATACGTGAGAAAATTATTGAAATACTTAAAAACAATGTTCCTCCAAGAAAGATAGAAAGACATTTGGATATTTCACCTTTAACAGTGCATAACATAATTAAAAGATTTCAGAAATCTGGAGGAATTTCAGTGTGTAAAGGACAAGCGAGCAAGCCTAAGCTGAACTACTGTGATCTCCGATCCCTCGGACGGCACTGCATCAAGAATCATCATTTATCTATAAGCGATATCACCACATAGGCTTTGTTAAGTACCACAATACATAGTTACACCCACAAATACAATTAAAACTGTACTATGCCAAAAGGAAGCCCTATGTTAACAGTGTCCCGAAGCGCTGTCAACTTCTCTGGGGTATCTGGGTTTCTCTGAGGTATCTGGGATGGACAATCACACAGTGAATATGTGTACTGTGGTCAGATGAATCAGTATTTTAGGTATTTTTTTGGGAGAAAGGCAGAGTGCAAATTACAGGAGAGATCCCCCCTAAAGGACATCAAAATCAGATGGGGGGTCAGTATAAAGCCAATACTAAGAAATGGCTTTTTTCAATATTATCTTTCTTAAATATTGATAATTAAAAATGTATAATATAAATATACATTTGACCCCCCCCCCTCCTGTGGTTTGTACCACTGTGATGCAATCAATAGTAGGAAAATATCATTCAACAGTTGTAGCCTAAAAAAAATTAGACAGATATTTTGTATAGTTTGTATAGTTTGACCTTGAGTAACCTAAAATAGTCACTAAATATCCTTCAACGCACTGAAAATGTACCACCCTCTCGGATGGTAAATGTATAATTCACACACTGGAGAAAGGCATGGGGCTGTGTCAGTGGTAACTTGCACTTCTGTGATCGCACCATCAACGCTGAGAAATACATAGAGGATTTGGAGCAAAATATTCTGCTTTCAAAAAGGCATCTTTTCCAGGGACTCCCTTGCATATTTCAACAAGATGCAAAACCACATTCTGCACACATTACAAAGTCCTGGCTGCAGAGGAAGAGGAAACAGGCACTTGACTGGCCTGCCTGCAGTCCTGACCTGTCTCCAATAGAGAATGTGTGGTTGATTTTGAAGTGCAAAAAGCGATAACGAAGACCCCGTACTATTGCTCACTTTAAGACTTGTTTGCAGAATGAATGGGACAAACTCACTTGGTGTGTTTTGTGTGTTGTGAAAAGAAATGGCAACATTACAAAGTGAATGATTTACCCTTTCAACTTTTTTTAAACGTGTTGCAAGAACCAAAATTGAAATACGTGTTTATTTTGAAAAACAAAAAAGAATAAAAATCACGAGGAACACATTAAATAATGTCTGTTGTATTGTCTGCAATCAAATACAAGTCAAAGAACATTTAAAAAGCACTACTTTCTTTTTTTATTTGTGTTTTCCATACTGTCCCATACTGTTCTTTAATTATAGTAATGTTAGATAATGAATTTACCAACTTGAAAAACCAATGAACAATACATTTATTAAAACAGTTATTTGTATATGTTAAAGTTATTTTTTGAAAATAAAGTTCATTGTTAGTTTGCTAACTCACAGTCCTTTAAATAATGTTAACAAGCACAACATTGTTTTTTACTACTAATGCATTTTAATAATGCATTAGTAAATGTTGAACTAGGATTAATACTGTAAATGCTGTACAAGGATTGTCCATTGTTTGTTCATGTTGGTAAATACATTAGCTAACATAAACCTGTATCATATTGTAAAGTGTTAGTGTTATAAAGTGTTACTGGTTATTCTTCATGACATCCTTCTAATCTAATCTTGAATGTCTTTGCCATCGCATAATTATCCAGAATGCAGAAATATCTAATTATTTTAATTGTATTATCTGCTGAAAATATACCTGTTTATCTGCTGACTGCATATTTCTCTGCTTCGGTTTTAAAAAGACCTTATTTATCAAAATGGGAATAATGAATGGGAACCAGAGCTGCTGAAAAGTGGACAGGCACTAAATATACTTGGGTTACTATATAGTCTTCCCTCTTCAGCATCATAAATGGATAATCAAGAACGGACACCAACCTCTTTGTCCTTCAGTATCGTGATGCTCTGTTCTGCAGGATTTTGTTGTAATCTTCATGTTCACGCTTTCCTCTATTTCCAGTCGTGAATTGGGATCGTTGAGTGGTAGTTCTGCCAAAAACAAATGAACACGTTTACAACAAAGAAATTTACAACAAGCCATGGTTCACAGCTTTATCACACCTGAAGTTTTCTCAGTCAACCCTCTGTTCTACAATCTGTGAAGAGGACATTAAAACCAAAGACAATTAAACCACCAGGTTCCAGACCTTTTCCAGACACTGACTAACAAATCTTCAAACAGATCAATGGAGCAGTGTGAAGTTCCCTGCTGTTGAATGATAACAGACCTGCCGATTTGACACCTGTTGACATTGAGATTTGTGTTTACCCACCTACTAAACCCCCTGCAGCTTCGGGAAATTGAGTTGAAAATGAGTTGAACAAAATGAGTTGAACAAACTCTGGATTGACAAAAACCAAACAAATCCAGCCTGGTTAAGATCAGGTTAATTGTTTCACAATGCTTGATATAAACATTCTCTATTAACCCAGAGTTTGTGATTAACACAGGACTGCATGCAGCTGAAAGTGTGACACGTGCAGCAAACAGCCAATCACATGAAGTATGAGAACATCCGATTGATTGATTTGAACTGCAATATAGTATCTTTATGAAGATTATGAGATATCATTATCAGACATACAATTACTTTAGACTTCTTTCATTTTAGGCTGAAAAACTTTGGCAGAATCATCTAAATCGTAGGTCTCAAACTTGATTCCTGGAGGGCCATGGCTCTGCACAGTTTTGGTTCAACCCTAATCGAACTAATCAAGGTGATCCAACTAATCAAGGTGATCCAAATAATCCAACTAACCAACACTAGTGCTGTGTCCCAATTCGCATTCTATCCGTTGATGGATTTTGATTTCTGCCTTCCAATCTGTCCCAGCATGGATCAACATTTATACTTTTTCTCATTACTTTATTAATATGATTATTTGAATAATGAATAAAGTTAACACATTGCGTAATATAAGAATGTTCAGTGCGTTTGCCTGTCTCTTTATAACTCTATTTTTAGGAGCCACCAAATTAGGTCAGAGGTCATTGAGACCGAGTGGAACTGAAGGGCTTGATGAATGAAAACAACTGTACAACTGTTTTCCTATTTGTATTGCGATGTGTTAATACTGTCTATAGTTATTTGATATTATTATTATTATTATTATTATTGTGTGTTAATTCTATTTAAAGTGATTTAACTGTTTATTTAAGATAGACTTTGTATAGTAATGATATAACTGCCTAAACGTAGATTATAACTGTTTTGATGAAGACGGCTGAGAGTACACTGAGATTGTCCTTTAAGTGTGTGTTCTATTTGATTGTGGTTCCTTTTCACAGGTCTGGGGTCAGCTCTAAACAGTCTGGATGTCTGATGTTTAAATGCTTGAGAAATTGTTCAGAATTGTACGCACACACCAACGCAGACTTTTTTAGGTTAACACACCTATGTGTAACTCAGTTAATGACGTTATGTGAGAGTATAATTGTTACTGATTTGTGAATGTAAGCGGAGCGGCCTAGGAAAATTATCCCTACACTGTCCTAAATAGTATTTGAAAATATAATTAGTATGTCCCAAATCGTAACATGTTGAAAAGAGTATACCAAAGGATCCCAGATGGTTTATTATTTTGAAAATTCGAAGTGTAAAAGCGTCCATTCTCTAAGCGCTAATATTGCCCACAGTAGAGGAGAGCGGGGCACAAATCACACTTTTTGGTTTTGGCCAAATAATGAACAAAGTAATGAGGTTAAATAAACCATATTTTTTACCAGCAACACACAAAATGAGCACTGAAAGTATTATTCGCTGGGTCTATAGTTTTTGTGCAGTATTGTCAAAAGTGCCAGGAGTAAAAATTTTACTTTTTACCCCACCTGTGGGGCAAGATGTATCAGACAGAGGGTTAGTTGTAACACATGCTTAAAAAGGCAGATTTCACACAATTAATTTAAATTCAGTTTACTTTAAATCGTGTATTTCCTCAGTAGCTAATTTCTTTCTATTTATGTATTTATCTATTGGATAAACACATTTGGATTTATTTGCATTATTATACAATGCCTTTATTTGCAGTATTACTGAACTATATTATATCCAATTTACTATGACCTTTTATGTGAAGCTGCTTTGACACAATCTACATTGTAAAAGCGCTAAACAAATAAAGGTGAATTGAATTGCACTATTAGCAATAAAATAATTTTTTAATATTAAAAATATTTTCTAAATATAATTTTAGATATAATATAATAAAATATAATAAAAGTTCCCAACATTACACTTAAAATTCATCAATTATTTTGTTAGTTAAATCGGTGTACAACAGTGTGTGGCCAATTTGTTTCAACTAACCCTGTTGCGTTGTGTTTTCCCCAAAACTGGCTTGCAGTCACGTTGTGTATTTTACACCTTTCAAAATAGTTCTATTTTTTAGCCTAGAAGACGGTAATCACAAAAATATAAGATTTTACCTACATACTTTCACATATTTTTTTAAATAAAAAATATAGAGTATAATAAAAATACTTTTATGCTGCAAAAATGGTTTCTCCCATGTTTCTCATCCAAATTTTGGCAAAATTTTTACAATAATTGGCAGGAAGAAGTCTGCCAACGATGTGGGGAAAACCTCGAAGCATGCCATGTTTAATCCTGAGCAAATACCTTAAAACTCTGTGTTACATTTTACCCCACATTACTTTGTGCGTTGGAAATGTGGTTGAAAAGTGTAAATAAACTACAAAAATGGTGGATGTGCGAGAGCAACCGTCAAGTAGAGAGGCTTCAGTTGTTTGAATGATTGGTAATTAATATCTAGCCAACTGGAACATTTTTAAACCACATTTTCCATGTTATATTTCATCTGCAACAACAATGAATTATATAAACATATGCTTGAACATTAACGTCTGAATGCATAATTACCCAAAGACCTGAGGAAATTTCTCTGCATAAAAGACTCGTGAATGGGAGATTATCCTGCTGCTGCATCTCCAATAGGAATTTAAATATGAAAGAAATGTGGTTGATGTGTGGATGATTAACAGGGCTCATAACTAAGCAACATAACGATCTGTTAACGAGGAAGTACTATGTGCCAAAGCTTGCATACACTTCTGTTACACACTCAAAAGTATTCTTTCCCTCACAAACAAGTACATACTTTTAGGGTGTAGTATAAGTATGCCAATTGTTGCGCAGCATGGAGTCTTGAACACCTTGATTAGTTGGATCAGCTGTGTTTGATTTGACCAAAACTGTGCAGAGCTGTGGCCCTCCAGGAATTGAGTTTGAGACCTGATCTAAATGAACTAGAATTCTAGCACTTTTTCCATTTAGTATTTGAACATAAAAAAATCTAGGCCATGGTTCGACCATGATAAGTGGTTGTAAAAAAATAGTCACACTTGTGGTCTTAGGGGGTCAAAAATGACCACCATAGGAAATAATTGGCCAATGGGTAAAAATATAAACATTCAGAGAATATTTTGTTTGCCAAAATATCCACCATGATGGTAAAAAAAGTGCACAGCAGTGAAGCTGTCACACTCTAAAGCACCAAGAGTGTAAAATAGACACACACATTTATGAAATAGGGCAACTGAAGCACAGATACATTTTAATGCGTATTCAAATCCACAATTTTTTAGTAATGTCTAAACAACTAGAGAATTCCCAAGCAGTTTTGTAGAGATATTAATACTGGAACCATGTCATTACACATTTTTTTCTTTTTTATACAACCAGATGGTGCTATTTATTATTTTAACTGATAATACTGCTATAGCAAAAATAAAAAATAAATAAAAATGTCAAAAAATTGCATTGTTATTGGGAAGAAAATGAATGTTAATGATTGCAACAAACCCCTCTCAAAATTAAAAATAAAATAACAAAAATATTATTAAACAAAAACAAATTTGATTGAATGTACTGAAAAAAAACTGGCTATTTTAAAGGCGTTTGTGCATTTTTGGTCAGCTAAGACCACCAGTGTAGTTCATAGATAAGGAGCACCAGAGGGTTAAACACAGCCACAAGGCAGAAATAAACATTGTGATGCAGCAAAGGTTTGAGAAGCAAATATTATATCAATGCAAATCAGTCAGTTCATTTTAAATAATGTTGGTTTATAAACAGCTCAAAAGCAGTTTTATATATGAACATTTAAATGTATGTTTTAATTTAAAGCCATTATTGTTATTCAATTTAAAACTATTTACACAAATAACAAGGTTTAGGTTCAAAAATATCACTAAAACATTAGTTAAGCAATCACACACGAGCAAGAGTACTGTTGTTCTAGCAGAAGTGTAAAGTATGACATTGCTTTTACACAACAGCTCAACACACAAATAGGAAATAATAAGTTACTTACATTTAAATGCAAAATTGTCTGTTGTGGATCTCTGAGCAGCACACAGCAGTTCCTTCCTGAATAATTCTGAGTTTTAAGTGAGTCGGTTAGGGTGAAGGGTAAAATGCCTCACAATCAACCGTCTGCATCCTACTGATACTCGGTTCTTCACAGACCAGTGCTTTTAAAGCTCATATTGCCACCAGCCCAAACCATTAAAACACCACACCTCTTAAAGGGATTGTTTGCCAAAAATTTACATTTACTCAATCTTGGGTCGTTTCAAACCTTTCCGAGTTTCTTTTTTGTTGTTGAAAATAAAAGAAGACATTTTGAAGAATGTTGGAAACTTGTAACCATTAAGTTGCTACACTGAATACACTGTAAAAAATGCTGGGTTCCAGACATTCAAATTAAGCAATTCAGTTAAGTAATTAATGTTTACAAATTTAAGTGGATTGAACATAAAACAATCAAGTTGTCACAAAAAAACCTCAAGAATTGTGTTATTTCAGCTCTTTTAATAAGTAGTTTGAATCATTTATTGAATGTACCGCTTTTATGTTCAACAGAATAAATAAACTATAAGTGGAGGGTGAGTAAACGATGACAGAATTTGAATATTTGGGTGAACTATTGCTTTAAAAAACTAATTATAATTAATTTTATATTTCAAGTTTCACAAGTACTAACATTTGAAAAATACAGTTCTTAGAGTAATAATAATAAATGTGCCCAAGACACCATGAAATATAACACAACCAAGCCATATGAGTCTGAAATTATGTTTAAAAAATTAGTGGTTAATTGAGGTTGATGCAAGTTTTTTTTTTCTAAATTAAAAAAAAAAACAGCTAAAGGAAGCTAATTACTTTTACATGTATCACATGGTGCTGATAAAAGTAGCTTTTTATTTAATACATTTAAATAAAAATCAGCAAACAGTGAATAACATTTTTGGTGTAATCATTATCATTTTAGCACTACAGAGATATAAATAAAATGCTCCATCTCTAAAAAATCCCTTCTTTGTCTTCTGTCGTTTTTTTGTTTCCATACAATTTCCATTCAAAGGCTGATCCTTCTGCTTATTTTTATACTTAGGTTTCAGATTTTATTTAAGCATAAGTAATAAAACTTAAGCTGAAGTATATATGGATTACTTTCAAGAAAATATTTGATAGTAATAATAATAAAAATATAATAATAATAATGGGCGGAGCGGAGGCGCAGTGAGTAGAACAATCCCCTCACAGCAAGAAGGTCGCTGGTTCGAGCCTCGGCTGGGTCAGTTGGCATTTCTGTGTGGAGTTTGCATGTTCTCCCCATGTTACCGTGGGTTTACTCCGAGTGCTCCGGTTTCCCCCACAGTCCAAAGACATGTGCTATAGGTGAATTGAAAAAGCTAAATTGTCCGTAGTGTGTGAATGAGAATGTATGGGTGTGAAAGGTTTTGTATGCAAATGTGTAAACATGTTATATTTTCTATATTAATTATTCATATATTATTCCATTTTGGGTGTATTATTAAGCATTCATATTACTAGATTTTGCTATACTTGTTTTTCTGTTTTGTATATACGTTCTAGACTTAATGTAATTTCTGTAGTTTGACTATTGAAATATGTTATGTCTTTGAATTTGTTTCAGATGTTGTTTTTTGTCAAAAGTTAGTATTTGCAAAGTGCTGATCTGTTGTTTTTACTGAAAACTCGTTTTTTCTCTAAAGTTATTAGACTTCACCTAGTGTGCTTCACTGGTCACGTTGACATGATTTAGGTGGAGGAAGGAACACCTTAAGACGTAGATTAGAGCTGTGTGGATAAGTTTTATCTTTACTTATCAGCACAGGCATCTGGTGCTGACACGAGGATGTCAACTCATGCAGGGTTCTTATACTTTTTCTTTTCCTGTACTTATAAGTGTGTCAAGTTACACATTTTAAAGCAGATGCCGTTTGCTTGAGTATCCTTTATTAATGCATTTTAAGGATTCTTTGACGGCACAGTCTAAGAAACGATGACTTATTTAAACGCAAATTGGGTAAAATGTGGACAAACCCAAGCATTGAGTTAAATTTGATTCTATAAATTAATTTAAAAACTTTGTAGTTGATTTAGTCCATATTACACCCAAAATTGGGTTGAAATCCCAAAACCAAACACCAAGTTACTGTCATTTACTCTCTTGCATGTTATTCACTGACATTTTAAATCTGCCATTTACTTTAATTTTATTTTAATTTCATAATGAAACTGTAATCTCTATGCATTTTCTTCTACCACAGAAGAAACAGGGGTTAGGGCGGGGGGCTAATAAGTCAGGGGACTTCAACTATATATATGTATATATATCTGTCTATCTATCTATCTATCTATCTATCTATCTATCTATCTATCTATCTATCTATCTATCTATCTATCTATATATATATATATATATATATATATATATATATATATATATATATATATATATATATATATATATATATATAATAAAAGTGAACATGCATCTTTTTTCTAAGGGATCGGTCTGGATGCAGACCTGGTGCAGTTGCAATCTGAGCTGCATGCAATGCTTTTAATGCACACACAACCACCACACCCCTAACTCCACCCCTCACGGTTATGTCACTGGCTCCATTGAGCGCATTGTGTCTGACATTACATCTCTGAGATATGCAGTCTTAGCTTGCTTCATAAAGGCTGCATCCAGCAACATTGCTTTTTCTGATACTTTTCAACTTCACTGCTGAAAAGTTAAACCCAGCTTAAACTAGTCTAGGCTGGTTGGCTGGTTTTTAGCTGGTCGACCATCCTGGTTTTATAGGGGTTTGGGCCATTCCAGGCTAGTTTCCAGCCATTTTCAGCCTGGTCTTAGCCGGTCAGGCTGGGAGACGACCAGCTAAAACCATCTTGACAAGCCTAGTCAGACTCAGACTGGGAGCTTAGTCAAAACCTGGTCATTTTCCAGCCTGACCAATTAAATGTACTTATTAATGGATAAATATCATAAATATTCTTGTAAATGGAAAAAATTAGGCCCTTTCTTTTTGAGACAAGGAAAGTGGTTCAAAGCAAAATAACTGAAGCTCTTTGTAGTGCAATCTCAAAATATTCATTTTTATACGTTTTTTCCTCCTGTACTCATTGTTGATATTTGTTCCCGATGCTTGTTTTGTTGGAAGAACTGTTTTTTGTATTTTATTTGAGTGTGTGTGCCTTATGATGTTGACTTTCCCCTGTTTTTTGGTTTAAAATTTGCACTAATAAAAACAGTAGTAAGAAAAGTAGTGAACAATAATCTGCATCTGGTGTACCATTTGCGTGGCTCCGATGTCGCACTTTCTCCTCGTTTACTGGTTCCGCTCGTCATTTTGTTTTTCCGGGTGCGCTCCATCTTCCAGCGCCGACCGAGCTGTGCCAACACCGCATCTTCCATCTCCTCGTTGGGAAGTGCTGCAATAACCACACATCTGTACACCTCGCGTAGATTCGCACATCGCTTGTCCGTATGTATTTACATCAGTTGTTTGCTTGCTAATTTAGGACACGACAGGCGGCCGTTTTTTCAGCCGATGAAGGTCCTGATTTCCAAGATTTTCACTAGCCTAGCATAGCTGGATCATTTATTTCGGTCACGCCCCATTTTTAAACGCAAAAATATTAAATTGGTGACATACAGCTTTAATTAATGAGTTTGAGATGTGTGTTTGGTTTATTTAGTCGTTGGCTTGTGTTATTGTGTTGTTTGCTCGTGTAGGATAAGGTCCACACATAACTGTCCCCTGATGATTTCCTGCGTAAAACTGAGATTTGAAGACCTTTTTCTAATTTTATGAACGTATAAACATTTTATTGGCATTTCATTTAGTGAGGATATGTTTACTGCTTTCTGCATTGCTAAAATGTTGATTTGTGAGTGTGCTTCACATGAACTTGAAGTGATTTCCTCCTTTGCAGATCTGAGAAGCTGTCAGAATGACTGACTCCAAGTATTTCACCACCAACAAGAAAGGCAAGTTAATTTATGAGCTTACATTTTGATTTAAGCTATGGAATGATATTAGCATATAAACGACTGTTTACTCAAATAATATTTTGTTATACTTTTGATTGCATCCTAAATTTAATTGTGTGCAGTATTTCATTAAGAAAAGCATAATGAATTGGGAAAACTATCTAATTTCATTTATTTTATCATTATTATCATCATTATTATTATTATTATTATTATTAATATTATTAATGGTACTATTGTGAAAATACGAATCTATGAAACTATGCCCTTCCAGCTGCAACCCAGTACTGGGAAACACCCATACATTCTCAATCATTCACACACACTCAATTTAGCTTATTCAATTCACTTATAGTGCATGTCTTTGGACTGTGGGGGAAACCGGAGCACCCGGTGGAAACCCCACATGAACATGGGGAGACCATGCAAAACCAGTGACCTTCTTTCTTGCTGTGAGACAACAGTGCTAACCACTGAGCCACCCTGCCGCCCCTCCATTTCAAATGGTTTCATCATAAACTCATTGTCTAATTAATTGAAATCAAAGTTAATTTACAATTATTTAACAATGTTTATACGTTACATTTGACAATTTTACAACTTGCACAGTTATATTTGTAGGAGCATGGTAGAAATATTTTAAAGGGGTGATCATTTAATTAAATGGTATAAAAATAATTTACTTTTATATAATGTTTTACACAGTGATTCAAATTAATGTACTTTATGGTTGCACATTTGCACTATAGACACTTTCTTAATCACTCCATTCCTCCTGGAAACATTATGCATCTCAAATTGTGCTCACTCAGGTGAGTTGGCTTGGCAAACCACCTGTAGAAACACTTTTCTCTCTTATGCACCCGACACTTTATTTAAACTCCATCTTACAAGGACTCAATAATGAAAGCAATGTTTACTATAAATGTACCACAATCATGTTGCCCTGCTTGCTTCAACCTTAATAACTCATTTCCACAATATTAAACCTACAATATCCACCTTTAATACTTCTCTTGCACAATATGCTGCACAACATTGTTTAGTCTCCTGTAAATGTACTTGTATAGCATGTCTTATGTGTATAATTAAGCGTCTTATAGCATATGTTAGTTATGCATAGGTTTTTTTAAATAGCTCTTATGTCCAGTGCTGTTTGTATTTATGATTAATATATATTATTATTATTATTATTATTATTATTATTATTATTTATGTAGGACAGTTGTCATGCAAGAAACGACATTTCATTCCTCTGTATGTCCATGCATGTAGCGGAATAACAATAAGACCCGACTTTACTTCAATGCTCCTGCTCTCTTTGATAGACGTTGTTATCAGCATTAGCCTTGGTTAAAAAGAAAACTCAGATGGGACGACTGTAATAATAATCATCTTATTCTCTGTTTTAGGAGAAATCTTTGAGCTGAAGGCCGAGCTGAACAATGAGAAAAAGGAGAAGAGGAAAGAGGCAGTGAAGAAAGTCATCGCCGCCATGACTGTGGGCAAGGATGTCAGGTACTCATTTATCTGTAATACCTCTCACAATATGAGAAGATGATTGAGTTGACTAATAATAGTATGTAATTACTTTCTACCTGCGCTGTTAGTTCATTGTTTCCAGATGTGGTGAACTGCATGCAGACGGATAACCTGGAGCTGAAAAAAACTGGTTTACCTGTACCTTATGAATTATGCCAAGAGTCAGCCGGACATGGCCATCATGGCAGTTAACAGCTTTGTCAAGGTAAAATTTGCAGTTAGTAGCAGTCAGGCAATATTAGATATAAAATATGGCAGTAGTAGCTTCTAGTGGTACACGGGGGAATCGCTTAATAATTAAAGGAAAAAAATTAACACACTTTGAACCCTTTAACGTGTACGCTAACACCGGTAAATTGATTTTAATAGGCTAAACCTTTTATTTTATTTACTAATGTTTGTTATGTATTCTATAATTTCAAGCCAATTTCCTCCACATATTTGTACCAGTTGTTGGGGACGTATCCCGTATTTTTATACACCCAAGTGTTGACAGGTGTAGTTTAATCACTTGACTTTTCTGACACACAAAGCCTACTCTAACTCGCAGTAAGCAGATCTAGTTTCTAATTTATATATGTAAATTCAATTCATATATTTAAAATACAAGTTGATGTTTAGATTTCAAGGATATGCAAATAAATCATATACACATGCATAATGCAACATGTTTCATCAAAAAGAGTTGATATGCTAACATATAACCTGTATTTATGAGGTCCAATGAACTTTTCTAGGTTTTGATGAATAGGCTACTTTATGATAATACTTTTCATTTAAGTACAGCAGTTTCTTTTTACTTTTAAAGAACAGTGCCATTTTTAATAAACTTTTAAACGCACCATTTAATTTAAACGTTGACGTTTTATTCATTTTTTTACTTGTAAGTACTTGTTAATGTTTAAACTATTTATAATGGTCAAAGTGGCTGACAATAATAAATACTCATAATAATAATAATAAGAATGAATCTGCCACGTTTTTGAACTGTGCAGAGCTTTAGCTGCTTAATTAGGCCTACTATGCTACTGTATTTGAATATAGGTCATTATGGTGGTACTTGGTGAAAAAAGTTTGAGAAACATTGACATGGTATTCAAGTTTGGATAAATCTGTTCAGGTTAGGGGGACTTGTCATGGTTTGGTTTTCGGTTTTAGGTCACGGTTTCGTTTGGTATATGATATGTTTAGTAAAAAAAACTGTCAAATACAGCACTGTCAAATAAAAGAAAAGAAAAAATCAAAAACAATGCAGTATAGCAAAGATAATGCTAAAATAAACACTGCTTTTTGAGTTTTTCCATGTAGCTAACAGTAGCTTTCGGCTACATAAACAGAAAAATTTAATCAAATAACACTGCATACTGTATTGGCCCGTATCCACTTAGTGGTATGCTATGGTTCAGTTCGCTTTTCATATCATTTTTAAACTCTTCTTTGAATTGGCTGAATTCTTTTCTTAAATCCGTCTTCAGTTCGGAGATATTTTGCTGAGTGCTCTCACTGCTCGCAAAGTTTCGGCGCCATGTTCTTCCTTGGGTAACAGTTTATCGTTGTCATTCGTCTTCTCGGTCTCCTTCTCGCTTATTTTTGACTTTACAAATTTCTTTTAGGTTTTGGCTCACTCACTTTAAAATTGTCTGGCGCAAAGCTCACTTAATTGGTAAAAGTATAAGGGCTTTTTGAAATTATTGACCGGAAGAGTACGTTCTATGCTGCCATCCTACGGCTCACCTAACCCGAAGTCTGGTTCGGTATGCTTTTATGATAGTTTCCACTGTCAAAGGGTAGCTAAAAGCGAACCATACTGTACCACTTTTTGGGTACCCTTTGCAATGGGTACCTAGCACGACAACAGGGTACCAAAAGGCAGGGCTAGACATGAAGCTGAATGCTATTGGTTATAGAGAAGTGTCACTCGCAGAAGCAGGAGAATGAAAACAAAGGGAGCACCATTTTAAATGCACTGCCAAAACATTACACTGTAATAATATATACATATAATAACGAGCCATGGTGACCCGAGCTCAAACAAACCTTGTCATCGTCTTGATGAACAGCCACAAAGCTTAAGAAGAACAAAATCTGCTGTGTCCTGCTGTTGTTTTACGAGCCCGTCTAAAAGTGCGAGCGGTTTCACTTTCTCCAGAGAGCTCGCCGCGTGTTTATAATTGAAATAACGAACTTCTTGAGCTGATGATAATAACGTGTGCTTGATTATTGAAGTGCTTCTGACATCTGATCCTTTCAGAAAAGGACTAAAGCGAGAGTGAAGTGCAAAAAACCAAAGGAGAAGCCGGAAAAAACAAAGGAGTTAATGATTCTTCTGCAACATAAAAGATGAACAAACTGCCATTGTTTAACTATTATCATCACCTTTGGACTATTATGAACTCGGAATGATGGAATTACTCTCTAACAAGAGGCTTCATGTGCTGGTTAAGATTAAAGACACATATGAGAGGTTTGCACTGACTGTGGACTATATATTGCATATTGTTTTTGAACCTAATAAGGACTAAATGTATGGTGTGTAGTTTTTCTGTAATTGGTAACCTATCAGAGACTGTAGGGTCTGTATGTGTTCATGTGTTGCATTTATTTATTTATTTTATATAATCGCAGCCGTTACCGTTGGCTATTTCGCACTATTATTGATCTGCAGTTATAAATAAATCATGTTCATAAAAAGGTTAGTAATGACATTTATACACAAGTATTGATGTGTATAAAGCATCTGTTTTGTGAGAAGGGCTTCTCGTATGATATGTGAACGACCCGTACAGCTTTACTTTGACATTTCCTCGAGTAAAAATGGTGGACTTGCACTGACGTGACGCATACCAAACTGTACCACTCAGTGGAAAGGGGACATAAAAATCTTATAATGCATAAATTAAATGAAGGTTAACCATTACTAAACTAAAAATCTATTCAGTCAAGAGCAGAGTGAGTGATTTCATTATCTTTTGTTGTTTGATATATATTAAAATTCACACAGCACTTTAAGACGCAGTACTGATATGTAATTTCCCAGTGTTTACATTCCAAGGCATGACCCATTGAGTGCTCAATAATTTGGACAGGTGGACACAATTATTGGTCATAACAAAGTATTTCCATTGAGAAGTCGTAATTTTATTCAGCTCTTCAGCAGAAGCACGTTTCCAGATCTCCCACTTAAGTCCCATATGTACTCACGCTCTGACATGCGGCTCACATCACTTTTTATTTTCACTTGAAAGCTTCTCCTACTTTAGTGATGGGAATTTACTTGTGGGGAGCTGTGTTTCAGTGCATGGACATGCATTATAACATGCACAGCACCAGTTCAGAGAGTAATGGGAAAAATGCTAATTACAATTTGTAAATTGAAATCAAAATCATAATAATCTATATGCGTATTGCACTGTGGAGGTCATACCGACAATATCAATATTATATTGAGGATTGTGGCATCCCTAGTTGTCAGTGTACTGTGGTTTTAAAAAGTTCAATTCATTAATCAATATAGCAATATGGCTTCATATGATTGTCAGATGACTCCAGCAGAATGTTTTATTTCTGGAAGATTTTTAAAATAATAAAATTAAATAAAACTGTTGGAAAATGAGGAAATTATGGCTAATTATTACTATTGTAAGTTTACAGTAATAGTATGCTTATGTAATATTATATGTTATCCTGTATTGTATTACTCATTAAATTTCACAGTGCCAGTAGCTGCTATTTTAATATATTGCACAATGAAATTATTATAGCTATTATTATATATAATTATTATTTTAGATGTATTTAATTGGTCCAAAACAGTGAGAAGTTGGGGACAACACCCAATTTATTTTCAACACTAAAAGAATTTGATGTAGGATTTACTTGAAGCGGTTCTCACTTAGACATTTCTAGTAAATTGCAGTAATAATTTCAAAGAAATATTAATTAAATGTGATAGTAAGTTGTAAGTTGTATTTTATTTGAAACTACAAAAAATATTTATTGCAAAAGGCCTCATGAAGTTAAATATTTTTTCTATTTCCTTTTTTTTTTCAACAGAAGTCATGAAATTTAAATAGTTTAGCATTAAATATTTGTACAATGTTTTCTGTTATACTCTACAACTTACACAATTACATTTGTAGGAACAGAAGAATAAAAAAATCATTAAGTAAATCATTTGGAATTTTTTTTTATCTATCTAGAACAATCTGCAATACATACATCACACAAAACAAACTATTACAACGTCAGTATTTTACAACATTGTGCAGCTGTCAATTCCATCTTGATTTGTTCTTTCCCTTTTTAAGGACTGTGAGGATCCCAACCCTCTGATCCGTGCTCTGGCTGTGCGTACGATGGGCTGTATCCGTGTGGACAAGATCACTGAGTACCTTTGTGAGCCTCTGCGAAAGTGTCTGAAGGATGAAGACCCGTATGTGAGAAAGACTGCAGCCGTGTGTGTGGCCAAACTGCATGACATCAACGCTCAATGGTGGAGGACCAAGGCTTCCTGGACTCTCTCAGGGACCTGATCGCTGACTCCAACCCCATGGTTAGATATTTCCATTCAATCCTATTTTTAAAATAAGAGAAAAAAGAACACAACATACCCCAGTATGCACAGATAAACCAAAATATGGAAATAAAGTGGCAGCAGTTTTTTGTAACAAATTTACTTATTCAGGGTAAACGCTTCCCATGTAAAAGTTAGTTTTTTGAGGCAAATGCCCTGCTAATGTCTTTGAAGTTCAATGAATCACAAAAGGATTTCTTAATAATAATTGACTCAAAGTCATGTGTTTAGAAATTGGGAAGCATTGGAATGTTAGTTCATTAAACCAGTTTAATCAGACGATTAAATGCACATCATGCAAAGGAAAGTTCATATTTATATATATATATATATATACATATACATACACACACAAATATTATGTGTGTGCATTACATTTTACACTACCTGACAAAATGTAGTCGTTGATCCCAGTTATAATAACTTGACTTGACTGGCTGATCGTTTGAAAAGTGAGAGTAGATAGATTTTCCCCATGAATTATCTTTTGAACTGCATCACAGTCATCACAAATGGAACCTGCATGGGCCCAAGATTCTCAGATAATCACAGAAGTTTGGTGAAGTAAAAATTATGGTTTGGGGTACATTCAGTATGGGGGCATGCAAGAGATTTGCAGAGTGAATGACAACATCAACAGCCTGAGATATCAAGATATTTGTGCTGCCCCATTACATTACAAACCACAGGAGAGGGCAAATTCTTAAGCAGCATACTTCAGTCTCCACATCAGTGTTCCTGAAAGCAAAGAAGGACAAGTTGCTCCAGGATTGGCCAGTCCAGTCACCAGACATGAACATTATTGAGCATATCTGAGGTAAGATGGAGGAGGCATTGAAGATGAATCCAAAGAATCTTAATGAACTCTGGGGAGTCCTGCAAAAACGCTTTCTTTGCCATTCCAGACGACTTTATTAATGAGTTATTTGAGTCAGTGCAGAGATGTATGGATGCAGTCCTCCAAGCTCGTAGGAGTCATTCACAATATTCATTCTTTTTCCACTGCACATTACTTTATGTTCTATACTGTACATTATTTCTGACTTTAAGTCTTTGTCTAAGCAAAGTCAGACCTTACTGTTCTAATTAAATAATTAAAAATCAAGGCATGATCATATTTTATTTGGTAAAACAGGTGTAATCTAAGAGGCCTTTGCCTTTCATATAAGCCACTTCTGATACCAAGTGATCAAGTAGAGGTCAAGTTATTTGTTGTTGCTTAAACTTGGATAGGTATATAAAATTGTATATGTATGTGTATACACATAATTTATCAAATATGCATTGTTACATACATCTGTGTATATAAATAATATAAATAGTACATAAATATATTATGTAAATACAAACTTTTATTTTGGATGTAATTAATTGTTTAATTTACCAGCAGATTCCAATTTAAGATTTTTTTCCAAGGACATTCTGGAAGATCTGAGCAAGTTTGATCAGCATTTAAATTATAAACTGCATCAAATAATTCCTGGCGATTGTAACGAAACATGTTTTGGTTTTATTGTCGTTGGGATGAAAGCTATTTATGAACCAGTTGCTGGATAGGACATGCAGAATTTACACTGAAATGTTTACTATCGCTGGTAAATTATCATCAAAATATTCTATCATATAAAAACCCACTATACATTAAAATAGATTAGTAGACTTTAATATTTCCATGAACAGCGTGTTTTATTTTGATGTCTTTGTTTTAAAAAAAGATGTTAAAGTAAATCTTGAAATCCGAAACAATTTGGATAGTTTTAGTTTTGGAATAAGCATGAAACAAAGAAAAGAAATCTATACTTACGAGTCTATACCTATGTGTTGGCAGTATTTTATTCAAATCTGATGTTTCTCCTATAGGTTGTGGCTAATGCAGTTGCTGCTCTGTCTGAGATCAGCGAGGTCTCACCCCAACAGCAACCTTCTGGACCTGAACCCTCAGAACATTAACAAGCTCCTGACGGCCCTCAATGAGTGCACTGAATGGGGCCAGATCTTCATTCTGGACTGCCTCTCTAACTACAACCCCAAAGACGAGCGGGAGGCCCAGAGGTACTTTTTCTTTTTTTTTAACTCCACTTTATCATTGTCTGTATGTAGCTTATGAAGAGAAGCGAGTGTACTCTAGTATTGGTATAGAAATGCACAATATATCGGCGGGCCATATCGTTATCGGCCGATCAATGCCTATTTTTAATGATATAGTTTTTTGCTTTGAGTAGGCTATTCTAAGATAAGTTCAAACTTTTATGATGTTTTTTTAAAATAAAATCAGTTGTTATTTTATAAAAATATTAAGTTATGAAATATTTTTATTATTGCCTATATATCGGTTTATCTGACCTCCAAATCTTAAAAGTTATCGGTTATCGATATGAGCCAAAAATCCTATTGGTGCATTCCTAATGTGTAATATAATAATAATATAATAGTAATACTACTAATAAATTTATGTTGTTATCATTTTAAATACTCAAAATGATTTAAAGAAAAGTGAATTAGAGTATTTAATGCATATATTATAAATGCATGGATTAGAGGCATGCATTGTCTGTTGTGACAGGTTAAGATCGAACAAGTCCATATTCTGATTAGATTACTGTTTATTTTTAGCTTGAGAATAGAACAGCAGTATATATAACATACTACTGCTGTAGTCTGAGCTGAATGTCAGCGATTTGTTTCTTCTATTTTTTTGTTAATCCACATTAATTCTTTAATTTTTTTGTTTGTTGGTTTGTTTTTAATTGATTGTATGAACTCCTGCATTACTTATATATTGGGTAATTTTATTATTTTGTTTATTTATTATTCAGTTATTTTTTCTTAATTTAGATAATTATAAAATCCATAAATAAACATAAAAAATATAATATATATTGTCAAATAGAGAGTTTTTTTGTCAACAAATGTATAACAAATATTTTCTTTTGTTGTGATTTGAAAATCAGGGTTATTCCACCGAATGTTTGTTTTTTTTACTCAGTTGTTTCAACACGTTGGTGTTGTGTTGCTTAAAACACAGAAATATGCTCTAAATGACTTTTTTTATTTTAAATTTTGAAAAAAAAAGTCATCAGTTTAATAAAAATAATACATAATGCTAAAGTTGACATCCAAAAAAACCAGAATTTTCAAGTGATCTTTTTTCAGATCTGTACATCAGAGTAGGGATAAGAGAATTGCAACTTTCTTTTCTTGCTGACATTATTAATGATAAATATTCTAATCCTCCAAATCCAGAAGTTCCTATCCAAAGTAATCCAAGATGAAGGATTAATTGTGTTTTGTCCTCCCCTGTTCAGTATAATGATTAGCCATTTTGTGAAGTGTAGCCTTGGATTATTATGACAAGTCAAATTAGAGAAGATAAACCTATGGAGAGCTAACTCCCTGTTTTCTGTGTCTTTCAGTATCTGTGAGCGTTGTGACACCACGTCTCTCGCATGCTAATTCAGCTGTGGGTGCTTTCGGCGGTGAAGGTACTGATGAAGTTTCTGGAGCTCCTGCCCAAAGACTCCGATTACTACAACACTCTTCTGAAGAAGCTCTCTCTCCTCCTCTCGTCACGCTGTTATCTGGCGAACCGGAGGTCCAGTATGTGTGCGCTCAGGAAAATCAACCTTATTGTGCAGAAACGGTGAGACGGATGTCCTTATTTAAATGTTCTTGTGTTTTCTGTGGCTTTAAAGGGATAGTTCAGCCCAAAATTGAAGTGTAGTCATCAGTAATAATAATACAATATAACAACAACAATAAAAATAATAATTATTTTTTTTATAGCGCCTTTAAAATGGACCTCATTTATTCATTCATTCATTCATTCATTCAATTTTCTTTTCAGCTTAGTCCTTTTATTAATCCGGGGTCACCACAGCGGAATGAACCGACTTATCTAGCACGTTTTTACGCAGCGCATGCCCTTCCAGCCCGTAACCTATCACTGGGAAATAAAATGGACCTATTATGCAAAATCACTTTTCTAAGGGTTTAAACACAGTTGTGTGGCAAGAGTGTATAAATATAGCCAGCCTCTAAAGGTAAAAATTAAATGCATTCTGTTTTTTTTATAACCACACTTAAAACAGTCTACAGAAACACTTTGTACGGATCATCGGAGGAGGAAGTCCTGTTCATTAGTTATAAACTCTCCTTCATTAGCATAAACAGCCCCCTGAGTAAAAAGCAGTTGTCTGCCATTAGAGTTTTTGACCTGCTTGAAGAGATTGTCAGTGACTAACTGTAGTCTCCATAACCTGTGTCTTCTGAGATGCTTCTTTTCACACTTTTGAAATTCCCTGTTTTGAATCTGCCGCTATGCTGATGCACCAATCCGGCTCCGACCCTCTTTGAATAGAGCACAATCTCATTTGAATTTAAAGTGACAATCTCCAAAACGGCACAGTTTGGATCGAAGCCTAAAAGGGCAGTTTCAGAGAGGTATATAAAAGATTATTTGTGGGGAATTTTGAGCTGAAACTTCACATACACACTCGAGAGACATCGGAGACTTATTTTACATCTTGTGAAAAGGGGCATAATAGGTTTCCATTAAACGTCACATCTCAGAGCTCTTCACATGCATATAAAATGTACAAAGGGAAAGGATACGTACAAGGATAAATGCATAAAAGAAAAGACAAAAAAGCAATTATTATAAAAAACAAAGAAAAATCAAATTTTTAATAATCACATAAAAGCTACCTTAAAAGAGTTTTTACATCACTCTGCATTTCTAATTTCAAAGGGCAGAGAATTCCACAATTCGGTTTTCAGTGAAGAGAATGCCCTGAACAGTTAAAGTACCAGCGTAAAGCACGTGCAGGGGTGTGTAAGTGATTAAATGCTCAGACAAATATTGGCTTGTTAGCTTATAAGTTTTTCATCCTTGACTTGTTTTAAACCTTTATGAGTTTCCTTCTTCTAAGAAACACAAAAGATGATATTTAGAAAAATGTTGGAAACCTGTACCATAGGCTTCCATGGGATTTGTTTGTCAATGGTTGCAGGTTTTTAGCTTTCTTCAAAATGTCTTTTTTTAGTGGTTAACAGAGTAAAGAAAGGGAGAGTAAGTAGTGAGTAAATTTTCATTTTTGTCTGATCTATTCCTTTAATGCAAGAGCTTTAATGGGTCTGGATTGTCACTAGATGGCAATATTGTCCAAATATCTTTCTCCATGTTTTGTCTGTCTGAGACTTTGACATTGATCTTTTATCTCTCTCTCTCTCTTTCTCTTTCTCTCTCTCTCTCTCTCTCTTCTCTCTCTCTCTCTCTCTCTCTCTCTTTCTCCTCTCTCTCTCTCTCCCTCTCTCTTTCCTCTTTTCTCTCTTCTCTCTATTGGGCCTAAATGTTGTTTTTTACATAGCCACACATAATTTAGCACAGAAAATTTTTAATAATTATAAGACAAAAATAGGAAAGTGGTCATACAATTGTGGTCAGTTTTTCATTCATTCATTTTCTTTTCGGCTTAGTCCCTTTATTAATCTAGGGTCCGACACAGCGGATGAACCGCCAACTTATACAGCACATTTTACTTGTGGGGGAAACCGGAGCACCCGGAGGAAACACACACGAACACGGGGAGAACATGCAAATTCCACACAGAAATGCCAACTGACCCAGCTGAAGCTCAAACCAGCGACCTTCTCGCTGTGAGGCGACAGCACTACCTACTGCGCCACTGCTTCGCCCACACTGATATTATGCTAAAGGATAATCATCAAACTGTACTGTAGTTTCACAGTCGGTTCAACATTTTACAATTTTTTTTAGTCGTACTGTTTTCATTCACTTTGGCAGTGATGATTGAAGATTAAGTCACATTACTTCATCACCTCATAAAGACTGTCCTCAGACTGCATATAGAAGTTAACTTGAGAGGTTTTCCATCTTGAAGAAGATCACAGACCAATGTAGGTTTTAAGAACTTTATTCTCTTCCTGAGATACAAGTTAGATGATTTTCTAAATCTGCCTCTGATTCACATTATACAGCTGTTTATTCTTAATCTATAATAAAAAAAACTATAAAACAGACAATAAAAAGTGAGTTCAAACAATCGAAGCATAATAAAAATCAGCTAAAACATATGAGACAGATCTCTCACACTCAAAAGTCAAAAGAAAAAGCAAAGAATTATTAACAAGGCACAATTGACATTCCCAGAGAGACAGTGTCAATAAATTCAAGAAAACAAAGCCAATTTTATATTAAAAAGCAAAGATAGTAAAGGCATATTTCACTCAAAAATGACAATTTACTAACTATTTATGTAACCTCTATGGATGTTTGTCTTTAACAATAATTTTTTGAAGAACGCTGAAAACCTTTGATAGTAGGAAAAACAAATACTATGGAAGTCAATAGTTACAGGTTTTCAACATTTCTCAAAATGTCTTGTATTGAACAAAAGAAAGAAAGTCAAACATGTTTGTAACAAGTGAAGTGTAGGTAAATGACAGGATTTTCATTTTTGGGTGAACTATCCCTTTAATAAAGACATTTCGACATGCTCTTCCTCATCATGGCGGTGGTTCTGGATTTTCCTATTATGGGTCTTCTCATGTTTTTTCAAGCTGTCCATTCGGGGGAAACTCTTATAACAGAATGAACACATGTAAGGTCTTTCATTACTGTGAACTGGCAGATGCTGTTCAGTTCAGTATCTGTAAAATAGCTCTTTCCGCACTCAAAGCACATAAAAGGCTTTGTAAGGCTGTGCCTTTTCTCATGCAACCTCAGACACGCCAACTGGTTAAAAGTCTTTCTACAAGTAAAACATGAGTAAATTTGATCCTTATCATGAGTCTTCATGTGGTTCTTCAGGAATGATGCCGTACTATAACATTTACCACATTGATCACAGTAAAATGGTTTTTCTCCAGTATGGTGCATCATATGTAATTTGAGAGAGGATCCATGTCTGAAACTCATACCGCACTGATCGCAGGTGTACGGCTTTTCTCCAGTGTGGATTTTCATGTGGATGTTAAAGGCTCCTTTCTGGGAGAATCTCTGGCCGCATTGATCACAAGTGAAGGGTTTTTCTCCTCGATGAAATCTCATGTGCAGTTTAAGACTCTGTTCATAAGGGAAACTCTTCCCGCATTGTTCGCAAGTGTACGGCTTCTCTCCGGTGTGAATATTCATGTGATTATTAAGGCCTTCTTGAGTGTAAAACCCTTTCCGCACTGATCACATGTGTACGGCTTCACTTCGCTGTGCATCATTAAGTGGCTCCTAAGCAAATCTCTCATTGGGGAAACTCTTTCCGCAGTGTTCGCACTTGTGCGGCTTTCCCCCGTGTGAAGCTTCATGTGTCTCTGAAGGTGGTCTTCTCGCCCGTAACTCTTCTCGCATTGATCACATTTGTACGGCTTATATTCAGGGTGAGTTTCATGTGGCTCCTAAATTGTAACCTGGTTTTGAAACTCTTCCCGCACTCGTCACATGTGTAAGGATTCACCTTGGCATGGGCTGCCAGGTGTAGTTTAAGGCTTTGTTTGTATGGGAAACATTTCCCACATTGATCACATGGATATGGCTTCTCTCCGGTGGTGGACTTTCATGTGCATCTGAAGCTGTTTTTTTTGAGCAAAAAACTTTCCGCACTCTTCACATGGGTATGGTTTCAGTCCGGTGTGGATGTTCATGTGACCATTAAGGTGTGTTTTTTGAGTGAAACTCTTCCCGCATTGATCACATCGATACGGCTTCTCTCCGGTGTGGATGAGCATGTGCTTCTGAAGCTGTTTTTTTTGAGCAAAAAACTTTCCGCACTCATCACATGGGTACGGCCTCAGTCCAGTGTGGACGCTCATGTGCATCTTCACCTCACCTTTGCTTCGGAAACTCTTCCCGCATTGATCACACTCATGCGGCTTCTCTCCGGTGTGGATGAGCATGTGCATCTTTACCTCACCTTTGCTTCGGAAACTCTTCCCGCATTGATCACACTCATGCGGCTTCTCTCCGGTGTGGATGAGCATGTGTATCTTCACCTCACCTTTGCTTCGGAAACTCTTCCCGCATTGATCACACTCATGCGGCTTCTCTCCGGTGTGGATGAGCATGTGTTTCTTAACATCTCTTTTGCTTCGGAAACTCTTCCCACATTGATTACATTCATGCGGCTTCTCTCCGGTGTGGATGAGCATGTGCTGTTTTAGGTATTCTTTGAATGGAAACTCTTCCCACATTGATCACACCTGTGTGGTTTTTCTCCGGTGTGTATAATCAAGTGTTTCTGAAGGCTTCTCTTTAATGGGAAACTCTTCCCGCACTGATAGCATGTGTGTAGCTTCTCTGCCATGGCTTTTCTGTCTTTCTGCTTCTCTCTAGTGTGAAGTCTCATGTGAACCTGAAGGTGCGCTTTATGTGTGAATCGTTTTTTGCAATAAGAGCAGGCGACTTTTTTGGCTTTTGTTTCTCCTTTTTTGTTTCCCTCCATGCGATCTGAAAAGTAAGTAGATATCAAATGTTTATTATAAATAGATATAAATATACAACCCCAAATCTGAAAAAATATTGACAGTGCAAATAA
This sequence comes from Danio aesculapii, assembly GCF_903798145.1. Lineage (NCBI taxonomy): Eukaryota > Metazoa > Chordata > Actinopteri > Cypriniformes > Danionidae > Danio > Danio aesculapii. The sequence continues at coordinate 62,521,690 of NC_079439.1, forward strand.
AAAAAGAAAGTAGTGCTTTCTAATTTTACTTTGACTTGTATCTCATTGCAGAGAATATTAACACAAAATATTTCATGTTTTGTCTGGTCAACTTCATGTCATTTGTAATATACATCCTTTCCTGTCATTCAGACCTGCAACACATTTAAAGAAAGTTGGGACAGGAGCAGTTTAGGGCTAGTAATCGGGTAAATTGGTCAAAGTGCTGTCAATAGGTGATTGTATTAGGATTTGGTTAAAAAAAAGCAGCATCCAAGAAAGCTCTAGTCCTTTAGGAGCAAATATGGGCTGAAGATGTCAAGTTTGCCAACATATACGTGAGAAAAATTATTGAAATGTTTAAAATCAATGTTCCTCAAAGAAAGATAGAAAGACATTTGGATATTTCACCTTTAACAGTGCATAACATAATTAAAAGATTTCAGAAATCTGGAGGAATTTCAGTGTGTAAAGGACAAGCGAGCAAGCCTAAGCTGAACTACTGTGATCTCCGATCCCTCGGACGGCACTGCATCAAGAATCATCATTTATCTATAAGCGATATCACCACATAGGCTTTGTTAAGTACCACAATACATAGTTACACCCACAAATACAATTAAAACTGTACTATGCCAAAAGGAAGCCCTATGTTAACAGTGTCCCGAAGCGCTGTCAACTTCTCTGGGGTATCTGGGTTTCTCTGAGGTATCTGGGATGGACAATCACACAGTGAATATGTGTACTGTGGTCAGATGAATCAGTATTTTAGGTATTTTTTGGGAGAAAGGCAGAGTGCAATTACAGGAGAGATCCCCCCTAAAGGACATCAAAATCAGATGGGGGGTCAGTATAAAGCCAATACTAAGAAATGGCTTTTTTCAATATTATCTTTCTTAAATATTGATAATTAAAAATGTATAATATAAATATACATTTGACCCCCCCCCTCCTGTGGTTTGTACCACTGTGATGCAATCAATAGTAGGAAAATATCATTCAACAGTTGTAGCCTAAAAAAAATTAGACAGATATTTTGTATAGTTTGTATAGTTTGACCTTGAGTAACCTAAAATAGTCACTAAATATCCTTCAACGCACTGAAAATGTACCACCCTCTCGGATGGTAAATGTATAATTCACACACTGGAGAAAGGCATGGGGCTGTGTCAGTGGTAACTTGCACTTCTGTGATCGCACCATCAACGCTGAGAAATACATAGAGGATTTGGAGCAAAATATTCTGCTTTCAAAAAGGCATCTTTTCCAGGGGACTCCCTTGCATATTTCAACAAGATGCAAAACCACATTCTGCACACATTACAAAGTCCTGGCTGCAGAGGAAGAGGAAACAGGCACTTGACTGGCCTGCCTGCAGTCCTGACCTGTCTCCAATAGAGAATGTGTGGTTGATTTTGAAGTGCAAAAAGCGATAACGAAGACCCCGTACTATTGCTCACTTTAAGACTTGTTTGCAGAATGAATGGGACAAACTCACTTGGTGTGTTTTGTGTGTTGTGAAAAGAAATGGCAACATTACAAAGTGAATGATTTACCCTTTCAACTTTTTTTAAACGTGTTGCAAGAACCAAAATTGAAATACGTGTTTATTTTGAAAAACAAAAAGAATAAAAATCACGAGGAACACATTAAATAATGTCTGTTGTATTGTCTGCAATCAAATACAAGTCAAAGAACATTTAAAAAGCACTACTTTCTTTTTTTATTTGTGTTTTCCATACTGTCCCATACTGTTCTTTAATTATAGTAATGTTAGATAATGAATTTACCAACTTGAAAAACCAATGAACAATACATTTATTAAAACAGTTATTTGTATATGTTAAAGTTATTTTTTGAAAATAAAGTTCATTGTTAGTTTGCTAACTCACAGTCCTTTAAATAATGTTAACAAGCACAACATTGTTTTTTACTACTAATGCATTTTAATAATGCATTAGTAAATGTTGAACTAGGATTAATACTGTAAATGCTGTACAAGGATTGTCCATTGTTTGTTCATGTTGGTAAATACATTAGCTAACATAAACCTGTATCATATTGTAAAGTGTTAGTGTTATAAAGTGTTACTGGTTATTCTTCATGACATCCTTCTAATCTAATCTTGAATGTCTTTGCCATCGCATAATTATCCAGAATGCAGAAATATCTAATTATTTTAATTGTATTATCTGCTGAAAATATACCTGTTTATCTGCTGACTGCATATTTCTCTGCTTCGGTTTTAAAAAGACCTTATTTATCAAAATGGGAATAATGAATGGGAACCAGAGCTGCTGAAAAGTGGACAGGCACTAAATATACTTGGGTTACTATATAGTCTTCCCTCTTCAGCATCATAAATGGATAATCAAGAACGGACACCAACCTCTTTGTCCTTCAGTATCGTGATGCTCTGTTCTGCAGGATTTGTTGTAATCTTCATGTTCACGCTTTCCTCTATTTCCAGTCGTGAATTGGGATCGTTGAGTGGTAGTTCTGCCAAAAACAAATGAACACGTTTACAACAAAGAAATTTACAACAAGCCATGGTTCACAGCTTTATCACACCTGAAGTTTTCTCAGTCAACCCTCTGTTCTACAATCTGTGAAGAGGACATTAAACCAAAGACAATTAAACCACCAGGTTCCAGACCTTTTCCAGACACTGACTAACAAATCTTCAAACAGATCAATGGAGCAGTGTGAAGTTCCCTGCTGTTGAATGATAACAGACCTGCCGATTTGACACCTGTTGACATTGAGATTTGTGTTTACCCACCTACTAAACCCCCTGCAGCTTCGGGAAATTGAGTTGAAAATGAGTTGAACAAAATGAGTTGAACAAACTCTGGATTGACAAAAACCAAACAAATCCAGCCTGGTTAAGATCAGGTTAATTGTTTCACAATGCTTGATATAAACATTCTCTATTAACCCAGAGTTTGTGATTAACACAGGACTGCATGCAGCTGAAAGTGTGACACGTGCAGCAAACAGCCAATCACATGAAGTATGAGAACATCCGATTGATTGATTTGAACTGCAATATAGTATCTTTATGAAGATTATGAGATATCATTATCAGACATACAATTACTTTAGACTTCTTTCATTTTAGGCTGAAAAACTTTGGCAGAATCATCTAAATCGTAGGTCTCAAACTTGATTCCTGGAGGGCCATGGCTCTGCACAGTTTTGGTTCAACCCTAATCGAACTAATCAAGGTGATCCAACTAATCAAGGTGATCCAAATAATCCAACTAACCAACACTAGTGCTGTGTCCCAATTCGCATTCTATCCGTTGATGGATTTTGATTTCTGCCTTCCAATCTGTCCCAGCATGGATCAACATTTATACTTTTTCTCATTACTTTATTAATATGATTATTGAATAATGAATAAAGTTAACACATTGCGTAATATAAGAATGTTCAGTGCGTTTGCCTGTCTCTTTATAACTCTATTTTTAGGAGCCACCAAATTAGGTCAGAGGTCATTGAGACCGAGTGGAACTGAAGGGCTTGATGAATGAAAACAACTGTACAACTGTTTTCCTATTTGTATTGCGATGTGTTAATACTGTCTATAGTTATTTTGATATTATTATTATTATTATTATTATTGTGTGTTAATTCTATTTAAAGTGATTTAACTGTTTTATTTAAGATAGACTTTGTATAGTAATGATATAACTGCCTAAACGTAGATTATAACTGTTTTGATGAAGACGGCTGAGAGTACACTGAGATTGTCCTTTAAGTGTGTGTTCTATTTGATTGTGGTTCCTTTTCACAGGTCTGGGGTCAGCTCTAAACAGTCTGGATGTCTGATGTTTAAATGCTTGAGAAATTGTTCAGAATTGTACGCACACACCAACGCAGACTTTTTTAGGTTAACACACCTATGTGTAACTCAGTTAATGACGTTATGTGAGAGTATAATTGTTACTGATTTGTGAATGTAAGCGGAGCGGCCTAGGAAAATTATCCCTACACTGTCCTAAATAGTATTTGAAAATATAATTAGTATGTCCCAAATCGTAACATGTTGAAAAGAGTATACCAAAGGATCCCAGATGGTTTATTATTTTGAAAATTCGAAGTGTAAAAGCGTCCATTCTCTAAGCGCTAATATTGCCCACAGTAGAGGAGAGCGGGGCACAAAATCACACTTTTTGGTTTTGGCCAAATAATGAACAAAGTAATGAGGTTAAATAAACCATATTTTTTACCAGCAACACACAAAATGAGCACTGAAAGTATTATTCGCTGGGTCTATAGTTTTTGTGCAGTATTGTCAAAAGTGCCAGGAGTAAAAATTTTACTTTTTACCCCACCTGTGGGGCAAGATGTATCAGACAGAGGGTTAGTTGTAACACATGCTTAAAAAGGCAGATTTCACACAATTAATTTAAATTCAGTTTACTTTAAATCGTGTATTTCCTCAGTAGCTAATTTCTTTCTATTTATGTATTTATCTATTGGATAAACACATTTGGATTTATTTGCATTATTATACAATGCCTTTATTTGCAGTATTACTGAACTATATTATATCCAATTTACTATGACCTTTTATGTGAAGCTGCTTTGACACAATCTACATTGTAAAAGCGCTAAACAAATAAAGGTGAATTGAATTGCACTATTAGCAATAAAATAATTTTTTAATATTAAAAAATATTTTCTAAATATAATTTTAGATATAATATAATAAAATATAATAAAAGTTCCCAACATTACACTTAAAATTCATCAATTATTTTGTTAGTTAAATCGGTGTACAACAGTGTGTGGCCAATTTGTTTCAACTAACCCTGTTGCGTTGTGTTTTCCCCAAAACTGGCTTGCAGTCACGTTGTGTATTTTACACCTTTCAAAATAGTTCTATTTTTTAGCCTAGAAGACGGTAATCACAAAAATATAAGATTTTACCTACATACTTTCACATATTTTTTTAAATAAAAAATATAGAGTATAATAAAAATACTTTTATGCTGCAAAAATGGTTTCTCCCATGTTTCTCATCCAAATTTTGGCAAAATTTTTACAATAATTGGCAGGAAGAAGTCTGCCAACGATGTGGGGAAAACCTCGAAGCATGCCATGTTTAATCCTGAGCAAATACCTTAAAACTCTGTGTTACATTTTACCCCACATACTTTGTGCGTTGGAAATGTGGTTGAAAAGTGTAAATAAACTACAAAAATGGTGGATGTGCGAGAGCAACCGTCAAGTAGAGAGGCTTCAGTTGTTTGAATGATTGGTAATTAATATCTAGCCAACTGGAACATTTTTAAACCACATTTTCCATGTTATATTTCATCTGCAACAACAATGAATTATATAAACATATGCTTGAACATTAACGTCTGAATGCATAATTACCCAAAGACCTGAGGAAATTTCTCTGCATAAAAGACTCGTGAATGGGAGATTATCCTGCTGCTGCATCTCCAATAGGAATTTAAATATGAAAGAAATGTGGTTGATGTGTGGATGATTAACAGGGCTCATAACTAAGCAACATAACGATCTGTTAACGAGGAAGTACTATGTGCCAAAGCTTGCATACACTTCTGTTACACACTCAAAGTATTCTTTCCCTCACAAACAAGTACATACTTTTAGGGTGTAGTATAAGTATGCCAATTGTTGCGCAGCATGGAGTCTTGAACACCTTGATTAGTTGGATCAGCTGTGTTTGATTTGACCAAAACTGTGCAGAGCTGTGGCCCTCCAGGAATTGAGTTTGAGACCTGATCTAAATGAACTAGAATTCTAGCACTTTTTCCATTTAGTATTTGAACATAAAAAAATCTAGGCCATGGTTCGACCATGATAAGTGGTTGTAAAAAAATAGTCACACTTGTGGTCTTAGGGGGTCAAAAATGACCACCATAGGAAATAATTGGCCAATGGGTAAAAATATAAACATTCAGAGAATATTTTGTTTGCCAAAATATCCACCATGATGGTAAAAAAAGTGCACAGCAGTGAAGCTGTCACACTCTAAAGCACCAAGAGTGTAAAATAGACACACACATTTATGAAATAGGGCAACTGAAGCACAGATACATTTTAATGCGTATTCAAATCCACAATTTTTTAGTAATGTCTAAACAACTAGAGAATTCCCAAGCAGTTTTGTAGAGATATTAATACTGGAACCATGTCATTACACATTTTTTCTTTTTTATACAACCAGATGGTGCTATTTATTATTTTAACTGATAATACTGCTATAGCAAAAATAAAAAAATAAATAAAAATGTCAAAAAATTGCATTGTTATTGGGAAGAAAATGAATGTTAATGATTGCAACAAACCCCTCTCAAAATTAAAAATAAAATAACAAAAATATTATTAAACAAAAACAAATTTGATTGAATGTACTGAAAAAAAAACTGGCTATTTTAAAGGCGTTTGTGCATTTTTGGTCAGCTAAGACCACCAGTGTAGTTCATAGATAAGGAGCACCAGAGGGTTAAACACAGCCACAAGGCAGAAATAAACATTGTGATGCAGCAAAGGTTTGAGAAGCAAATATTATATCAATGCAAATCAGTCAGTTCATTTTAAATAATGTTGGTTTATAAACAGCTCAAAAGGCAGTTTTATATATGAACATTTAAATGTATGTTTTAATTTAAAGCCATTATTGTTATTCAATTTAAAACTATTTACACAAATAACAAGGTTTAGGTTCAAAAATATCACTAAAACATTAGTTAAGCAATCACACACGAGCAAGAGTACTGTTGTTCTAGCAGAAGTGTAAAGTATGACATTGCTTTTACACAACAGCTCAACACACAAATAGGAAATAATAAGTTACTTACATTTTAAATGCAAAATTGTCTGTTGTGGATCTCTGAGCAGCACACAGCAGTTCCTTCCTGAATAATTCTGAGTTTTAAGTGAGTCGGTTAGGGTGAAGGGTAAAATGCCTCACAATCAACCGTCTGCATCCTACTGATACTCGGTTCTTCACAGACCAGTGCTTTTAAAGCTCATATTGCCACCAGCCCAAACCATTAAAACACCACACCTCTTAAAGGGATTGTTTGCCAAAAATTTACATTTACTCAATCTTGGGTCGTTTCAAACCTTTCCGAGTTTCTTTTTTGTTGTTGAAAATAAAAGAAGACATTTTGAAGAATGTTGGAAACTTGTAACCATTAAGTTGCTACACTGAATACACTGTAAAAAAATGCTGGGTTCCAGACATTCAAATTAAGCAATTCAGTTAAGTAATTAATGTTTACAAATTTAAGTGGATTGAACATAAAACAATCAAGTTGTCACAAAAAAACCTCAAGAATTGTGTTATTTCAGCTCTTTTTAAATAAGTAGTTTGAATCATTTATTGAATGTACCGCTTTTATGTTCAACAGAATAAATAAACTATAAGTGGAGGGTGAGTAAACGATGACAGAATTTGAATATTTGGGTGAACTATTGCTTTAAAAACTAATTATAATTAATTTTATATTTCAAGTTTCACAAGTACTAACATTTGAAAAATACAGTTCTTAGAGTAATAATAATAAATGTGCCCAAGACACCATGAAATATAACACAACCAAAGCCATATGAGTCTGAAATTATGTTTAAAAAATTAGTGGTTAATTGAGGTTGATGCAAGTTTTTTTTTTCTAAATTAAAAAAAAAAACAGCTAAAGGAAGCTAATTACTTTTACATGTATCACATGGTGCTGATAAAAGTAGCTTTTTTATTTAATACATTTAAATAAAAATCAGCAAACAGTGAATAACATTTTTGGTGTAATCATTATCATTTTAGCACTACAGAGATATAAATAAAATGCTCCATCTCTAAAAATCCCTTCTTTGTCTTCTGTCGTTTTTTTGTTTCCATACAATTTCCATTCAAAGGCTGATCCTTCTGCTTATTTTTATACTTAGGTTTCAGATTTTATTTAAGCATAAGTAATAAAACTTAAGCTGAAGTATATATGGATTACTTTCAAGAAAATATTTGATAGTAATAATAATAAAAATATAATAATAATAATGGGCGGAGCGGAGGCGCAGTGAGTAGAACAATCCCCTCACAGCAAGAAGGTCGCTGGTTCGAGCCTCGGCTGGGTCAGTTGGCATTTCTGTGTGGAGTTTGCATGTTCTCCCCATGTTACCGTGGGTTTACTCCGAGTGCTCCGGTTTCCCCCACAGTCCAAAGACATGTGCTATAGGTGAATTGAAAAAGCTAAATTGTCCGTAGTGTGTGAATGAGAATGTATGGGTGTGAAAGGTTTTGTATGCAAATGTGTAAACATGTTATATTTTCTATATTAATTATTCATATATTATTCCATTTTGGGTGTATTATTAAGCATTCATATTACTAGATTTTGCTATACTTGTTTTTCTGTTTTGTATATACGTTCTAGACTTAATGTAATTTTCTGTAGTTTGACTATTGAAATATGTTATGTCTTTGAATTTGTTTCAGATGTTGTTTTTTGTCAAAAGTTAGTATTTGCAAAGTGCTGATCTGTTGTTTTTACTGAAAACTCGTTTTTTCTCTAAAGTTATTAGACTTCACCTAGTGTGCTTCACTGGTCACGTTGACATGATTTAGGTGGAGGAAACACCTTAAGACGTAGATTAGAGCTGTGTGGATAAGTTTTATCTTTACTTATCAGCACAGGCATCTGGTGCTGACACGAGGATGTCAACTCATGCAGGGTTCTTATACTTTTTCTTTTCCTGTACTTTATAAGTGTGTCAAGTTACACATTTTAAAGCAGATGCCGTTTGCTTGAGTATCCTTTATTAATGCATTTTAAGGAATTCTTTGACGGCACAGTCTAAGAAACGATGACTTATTTAAACGCAAATTGGGTAAAATGTGGACAAACCCAAGCATTGAGTTAAATTTGATTCTATAAATTTAATTTAAAAACTTTGTAGTTGATTTAGTCCATATTACACCCAAAATTGGGTTGAAATCCCAAAACCAAACACCAAGTTACTGTCATTTACTCTCTTGCATGTTATTCACTGACATTTTAAATCTGCCATTTACTTTAATTTTATTTTAATTTCATAATGAAACTGTAATCTCTATGCATTTTCTTCTACCACAGAAGAAACAGGGGTTAGGGCGGGGGCTAATAAGTCAGGGGACTTCAACTATATATATGTATATATATCTGTCTATCTATCTATCTATCTATCTATCTATCTATCTATCTATCTATCTATCTATCTATCTATCTATCTATATATATATATATATATATATATATATATATATATATATATATATATATATATATATATATATATATATATAATAAAAGTGAACATGCATCTTTTTTCTAAGGGATCGGTCTGGATGCAGACCTGGTGCAGTTGCAATCTGAGCTGCATGCAATGCTTTTTAATGCACACACAACCCACACACCCCTAACTCCACCCCTCACGGTTATGTCACTGGCTCCATTGAGCGCATTGTGTCTGACATTACATCTCTGAGATATGCAGTCTTAGCTTGCTTCATAAAGGCTGCATCCAGCAACCATTGCTTTTTCTGATACTTTCAACTTCCCTGCTGAAAAGTTAAAACCCAGCTTAAACTAGTCTAGGCTGGTTGGCTGGTTTTTAGCTGGTCGACCATCCTGGTTTTATAGGGGTTTGGGCCATTCCAGGCTAGTTTCCAGCCATTTTCAGCCTGGTCTTAGCCGGTCAGGCTGGGAGACGACCAGCTAAAACCATCTTGACAAGCCTAGTCAGACTCAGACTGGGAGCTTAGTCAAAACCTGGTCATTTTCCAGCCTGACCAATTAAATGTACTTTATTAATGGATAAATATCATAAATATTCTTGTAAATGGAAAAAATTAGGCCCTTTCTTTTTGAGACAAGGAAAGTGGTTCAAAGCAAAATAACTGAAGCTCTTTGTAGTGCAATCTCAAAATATTCATTTTTATACGTTTTTTCCTCCTGTACTCATTGTTGATATTTGTTCCCGATGCTTGTTTTGTTGGAAGAACTGTTTTTTTGTATTTTATTTGAGTGTGTGTGCCTTATGATGTTGACTTTCCCCTGTTTTTTGGTTTAAAATTTGCACTAATAAAAACAGTAGTAAGAAAAGTAGTGAACAATAATCTGCATCTGGTGTACCATTTGCGTGGCTCCGATGTCGCACTTTCTCCTCGTTTACTGGTTCCGCTCGTCATTTTGTTTTTCCGGGTGCGCTCCATCTTCCAGCGCCGACCGAGCTGTGCCAACAACCGCATCTTCCATCTCCTCGTTGGGAAGTGCTGCAATAACCACACATCTGTACACCTCGCGTAGATTCGCACATCGCTTGTCCGTATGTATTTACATCAGTTGTTTGCTTGCTAATTTAGGACACGACAGGCGGCCGTTTTTCAGCCGATGAAGGTCCTGATTTCCAAGATTTTCACTAGCCTAGCATAGCTGGATCATTTATTTCGGTCACGCCCCATTTTTAAACGCAAAAATATTAAATTGGTGACATACAGCTTTAATTAATGAGTTTGAGATGTGTGTTTGGTTTATTTAGTCGTTGGCTTGTGTTATTGTGTTGTTTGCTCGTGTAGGATAAGGTCCACACATAACTGTCCCCTGATGATTTCCTGCGTAAAACTGAGATTTGAAGACCTTTTTCTAATTTTATGAACGTATAAACATTTTATTTGGCATTTCATTTAGTGAGGATATGTTTACTGCTTTTCTGCATTGCTAAAATGTTGATTTGTGAGTGTGCTTCACATGAACTTGAAGTGATTTCCTCCTTTGCAGATCTGAGAAGCTGTCAGAATGACTGACTCCAAGTATTTCACCACCAACAAGAAAGGCAAGTTAATTTATGAGCTTACATTTTGATTTAAGCTATGGAATGATATTAGCATATAAACGACTGTTTACTCAAAATAATATTTTGTTATACTTTTGATTGCATCCTAAAATTTAATTGTGTGCAGTATTTCATTAAGAAAAGCATAATGAATTGGGAAAACTATCTAATTTCATTTATTTTTATCATTATTATCATCATTATTATTATTATTATTATTATTATTAATATTATTAATGGTACTATTGTGAAAATACGAATCTATGAAACTATGCCCTTCCAGCTGCAACCCAGTACTGGGAAACACCCATACATTCTCAATCATTCACACACACTCAATTTAGCTTATTCAATTCACTTATAGTGCATGTCTTTGGACTGTGGGGGAAACCGGAGCACCCGGTGGAAACCCCACATGAACATGGGGAGACCATGCAAAACCAGTGACCTTCTTGCTGTGAGACAACAGTGCTAACCACTGAGCCACCCTGCCGCCCCTCCATTTCAATGGTTTCATCATAAACTCATTGTCTAATTAATTGAAATCAAAGTTAATTTACAATTATTTAACAATGTTTATACGTTACATTTGACAATTTTACAACTTGCACAGTTATATTTGTAGGAGCATGGTAGAAATATTTTTAAAGGGGTGATCATTTAATTAAATGGTATAAAAATAATTTACTTTTATATAATGTTTTACACAGTGATTCAAATTAATGTACTTTATGGTTGCACATTTGCACTATAGACACTTTCTTAATCACTCCATTCCTCCTGGAAACATTATGCATCTCAAATTGTGCTCACTCAGGTGAGTTGGCTTGGCAAACCACCTGTAGAAACACTTTTCTCTCTTATGCACCCGACACTTTATTTAAACTCCATCTTACAAGGACTCAATAATGAAAGCAATGTTTACTATAAATGTACCACAATCATGTTGCCCTGCTTGCTTCAACCTTAAATAACTCATTTCCACAATATTAAACCTACAATATCCACCTTTAATACTTCTCTTGCACAATATGCTGCACAACATTGTTTAGTCTCCTGTAAATGTACTTGTATAGCATGTCTTATGTGTATAATTAAGCGTCTTATAGCATATGTTAGTTATGCATAGGTTTTTTTAAATAGCTCTTATGTCCAGTGCTGTTTGTATTTATGATTAATATATATTATTATTATTATTATTATTATTATTATTATTATTTATGTAGGACAGTTGTCATGCAAGAAACGACATTTCATTCCTCTGTATGTCCATGCATGTAGCGGAATAACAATAAGACCCGACTTTACTTCAATGCTCCTGCTCTCTTTGATAGACGTTGTTATCAGCATTAGCCTTGGTTAAAAAGAAAACTCAGATGGGACGACTGTAATAATAATCATCTTATTCTCTGTTTTAGGAGAAATCTTTGAGCTGAAGGCCGAGCTGAACAATGAGAAAAAGGAGAAGAGGAAAGAGGCAGTGAAGAAAGTCATCGCCGCCATGACTGTGGGCAAGGATGTCAGGTACTCATTTATCTGTAATACCTCTCACAATATGAGAAGATGATTGAGTTGACTAATAATAGTATGTTAATTACTTTCTACCTGCGCTGTTAGTTCATTGTTTCCAGATGTGGTGAACTGCATGCAGACGGATAACCTGGAGCTGAAAAAACTGGTTTACCTGTACCTTATGAATTATGCCAAGAGTCAGCCGGACATGGCCATCATGGCAGTTAACAGCTTTGTCAAGGTAAAATTTGCAGTTAGTAGCAGTCAGGCAATATTAGATATAAAATATGGCAGTAGTAGCTTCTAGTGGTACACGGGGGAATCGCTTAATAATTAAAGGAAAAAAATTAACACACTTTGAACCCTTTAACGTGTACGCTAACACCGGTAAATTGATTTTAATAGGCTAAACCTTTTATTTTATTTACTAATGTTTGTTATGTATTCTATAATTTCAAGCCAATTTCCTCCACATATTTGTACCAGTTGTTGGGGACGTATCCCGTATTTTTATACACCCAAGTGTTGACAGGTGTAGTTTAATCACTTGACTTTTCTGACACACAAAGCCTACTCTAACTCGCAGTAAGCAGATCTAGTTTCTAATTTATATATGTAAATTCAATTCATATATTTAAAATACAAGTTGATGTTTAGATTTCAAGGATATGCAAATAAATCATATACACATGCATAATGCAACATGTTTCATCAAAAAGAGTTGATATGCTAACATATAACCTGTATTTATGAGGTCCAATGAACTTTTCTAGGTTTTGATGAATAGGCTACTTTATGATAATACTTTTCATTTAAGTACAGCAGTTTTCTTTTTACTTTTAAAGAACAGTGCCATTTTTAATAAACTTTTAAACGCACCATTTAATTTAAACGTTGACGTTTTATTCATTTTTTTACTTGTAAGTACTTGTTAATGTTTAAACTATTTATAATGGTCAAAGTGGCTGACAATAATAAATACTCATAATAATAATAATAAGAATGAATCTGCCACGTTTTTGAACTGTGCAGAGCTTTAGCTGCTTAATTAGGCCTACTATGCTACTGTATTTGAATATAGGTCATTATGGTGGTACTTGGTGAAAAAAGTTTGAGAAACATTGACATGGTATTCAAGTTTGGATAAATCTGTTCAGGTTAGGGGGACTTGTCATGGTTTGGTTTTCGGTTTTAGGTCACGGTTTCGTTTTGGTATATGATATGTTTAGTAAAAAAAACTGTCAAATACAGCACTGTCAAATAAAAAGAAAAGAAAAAATCAAAAACAATGCAGTATAGCAAAGATAATGCTAAAATAAACACTGCTTTTTGAGTTTTTCCATGTAGCTAACAGTAGCTTTCGGCTACATAAACAGAAAAATTTAATCAAATAACACTGCATACTGTATTGGCCCGTATCCACTTAGTGGTATGCTATGGTTCAGTTCGCTTTTCATATCATTTTTAAACTCTTCTTTGAATTGGCTGAATTCTTTTCTTAAATCCGTCTTCAGTTCGGAGATATTTTTGCTGAGTGCTCTCACTGCTCGCAAAGTTTCGGCGCCATGTTCTTCCTTGGGTAACAGTTTATCGTTGTCATTCGTCTTCTCGGTCTCCTTCTCGCTTATTTTTGACTTTACAAATTTCTTTTTAGGTTTTGGCTCACTCACTTTAAAATTGTCTGGCGCAAAGCTCACTTTAATTGGTAAAAGTATAAGGGCTTTTTGAAATTATTGACCGGAAGAGTACGTTCTATGCTGCCATCCTACGGCTCACCTAACCCGAAGTCTGGTTCGGTATGCTTTTATGATAGTTTCCACTGTCAAAGGGTAGCTAAAAGCGAACCATACTGTACCACTTTTTGGGTACCCTTTGCAATGGGTACCTAGCACGACAACAGGGTACCAAAAGGCAGGGCTAGACATGAAGCTGAATGCTATTGGTTATAGAGAAGTGTCACTCGCAGAAGCAGGAGAATGAAAACAAAGGGAGCACCATTTTTAAATGCACTGCCAAAACATTACACTGTAATAATATATACATATAATAACGAGCCATGGTTGACCCGAGCTCAAACAAACCTTGTCATCGTCTTGATGAACAGCCACAAAGCTTAAGAAGAACAAAATCTGCTGTGTCCTGCTGTTGTTTTACGAGCCCGTCTAAAAGTGCGAGCGGTTTCACTTTCTCCAGAGAGCTCGCCGCGTGTTTATAATTGAAATAACGAACTTCTTGAGCTGATGATAATAACGTGTGCTTGATTATTGAAGTGCTTCTGACATCTGATCCTTTCAGAAAAGGACTAAAGCGAGAGTGAAGTGCAAAAAACCAAAGGAGAAGCCGGAAAAACAAAGGAGTTAATGATTCTTCTGCAACATAAAAGATGAACAAACTGCCATGTTTAACTATTATCATCACCTTTTGGACTATTATGAACTCGGAATGATGGAATTACTCTCTAACAAGAGGCTTCATGTGCTGGTTAAGATTAAAGACACATATGAGAGGTTTGCACTGACTGTGGACTATATATTGCATATTGTTTTTGAACCTAAATAAGGACTAAATGTATGGTGTGTAGTTTTTCTGTAATTGGTAACCTATCAGAGACTGTTAGGGTCTGTATGTGTTCATGTGTTGCATTTATTTATTTATTTTATATAATCGCAGCCGTTACCGTTGGCTATTTCGCACTATTATTGATCTGCAGTTATAAATAAATCATGTTCATAAAAAGGTTAGTAATGAACATTTATACACAAGTATTGATGTGTATAAAGCATCTGTTTTGTGAGAAGGGCTTCTCGTATGATATGTGAACGACCCGTACAGCTTTACTTTGACATTTCCTCGAGTAAAAATGGTGACTTGCACTGACGCATACCAAACTGTACCACTCAGTGGAAAGGGGACATAAAAATCTTATAATGCATAAATTAAATGAAGGTTAACCATTACTAAACTAAAAATCTATTCAGTCAAGAGCAGAGTGAGTGATTTCATTATCTTTTGTTGTTTGATATATATTAAAATTCACACAGCACTTTAAGACGCAGTACTGATATGTAATTTCCCAGTGTTTACATTCCAAGGCATGACCCATTGAGTGCTCAATAATTTGGACAGGTGGACACAATTATTGGTCATAACAAAGTATTTCCATTGAGAAGTCGTAATTTTATTCAGCTCTTCAGCAGAAGCACGTTTCAGATCTCCCACTTAAGTCCCATATGTACTCACGCTCTGACATGCGGCTCACATCACTTTTTATTTTCACTTGAAAGCTTCTCCTACTTTAGTGATGGGAAATTTACTTGTGGGGAGCTGTGTTTCAGTGCATGGACATGCATTATAACATGCACAGCACCAGTTCAGAGAGTAATGGGAAAAATGCTAATTACAATTTGTAAATTTGAAATCAAAATCATAATATCTATATGCGTATTGCACTGTGGAGGTCATACCGGACAATATCAATATTATATTGAGGATTGTGGCATCCCTAGTTGTCAGTGTACTGTGGTTTTAAAAGTTCAATTCATTAATCAATATAGCAATATGGCTTCATATGATTGTCAGATTGACTCCAGCAGAATGTTTTATTTTCTGGAAGATTTTTAAAATAAATAAAATTAAATAAAACTGTTGGAAAATGAGGAAATTATGGCTAATTATTACTATTGTAAGTTTACAGTAATAGTATGCTTATGTAATATTATATGTTATCCTGTATTGTATTACTCATTAAATTTCACAGTGCAGTAGCGCTATTTTAATATATTGCACAATGAAATTATTATAGCTATTATTATATATAATTATTATTTTAGATGTATTTAATTGGTCCAAAACAGTGAGAAGTTGGGGACAACACCCAATTTATTTTCAACACTAAAAGAATTTGATGTAGGATTTACTTGAAGCGGTTCTCACTTAGACATTTCTAGTAAATTGCAGTAATAATTTCAAAGAAATATTAATTAAATGTGATAGTAAGTTGTAAGTTGTATTTTATTTGAAACTACAAAAAATATTTATTGCAAAAGGCCTCATGAAGTTAAATATTTTTTCTATTTCCTTTTTTTTTTTCAACAGAAGTCATGAAATTTAAATAGTTTAGCATTAAATATTTGTACAATGTTTTCTGTTATACTCTACAACTTACACAATTACATTTGTAGGAACAGAAGAATAAAAAAAATCATTAAGTAAATCATTTGGAATTTTTTTTTATCTATCTAGAACAATCTGCAATACATACATCACACAAAACAAACTATTACAACGTCAGTATTTTACAACATTGTGCAGCTGTCAATTCCATCTTGATTTGTTCTTTCCCTTTTTAAGGACTGTGAGGATCCCAACCCTCTGATCCGTGCTCTGGCTGTGCGTACGATGGGCTGTATCCGTGTGGACAAGATCACTGAGTACCTTTGTGAGCCTCTGCGAAAGTGTCTGAAGGATGAAGACCCGTATGTGAGAAAGACTGCAGCCGTGTGTGTGGCCAAACTGCATGACATCAACGCTCAAATGGTGGAGGACCAAGGCTTCCTGGACTCTCTCAGGGACCTGATCGCTGACTCCAACCCCATGGTTAGATATTTCCATTCAATCCTATTTTTAAAATAAGAGAAAAAAGAACACAACATACCCCAGTATGCACAGATAAACCAAAATATGGAAATAAAGTGGCAGCAGTTTTTGTAACAAATTTACTTATTCAGGGTAAACGCTTCCCATGTAAAAGTTAGTTTTTTGAGGCAAATGCCCTGCTAATGTCTTTGAAGTTCAATGAATCACAAAAGGATTTCTTAATAATAATTGACTCAAAGTCATGTGTTTAGAAATTGGGAAGCATTGGAATGTTAGTTCATTAAACCAGTTTAATCAGACGATTAAATGCACATCATGCAAAAGGAAAGTTCATATTTATATATATATATATATATACATATACATACACACACAAATATTATGTGTGTGCATTACATTTTACACTACCTGACAAAAGTGTAGTCGTTGATCCCAGTTATAATAACTTGACTTGACTGGCTGATCGTTTGGAAAAGTGAGAGTAGATAGATTTTCCCCATGAATTATCTTTTGAACTGCATCACAGTCATCACAAATGGAACCTGCATGGGCCCAAGATTCTCAGATAATCACAGAAGTTTGGTGAAGGAAAAATTATGGTTTGGGGTACATTCAGTATGGGGGCATGCAAGAGATTTGCAGAGTGAATGACAACATCAACAGCCTGAGATATCAAGATATTTGTGCTGCCCATTACATTACAAACCACAGGAGAGGGCAAATTCTTAAGCAGCATACTTCAGTCTCCACATCAGTGTTCCTGAAAGCAAAGAAGGACAAGTTGCTCCAGGATTGGCCAGTCCAGTCACCAGACATGAACATTATTGAGCATATCTGAGGTAAGATGGAGGAGGCATTGAAGATGAATCCAAAGAATCTTAATGAACTCTGGGAGTCCTGCAAAAACGCTTTCTTTGCCATTCCAGACGACTTTATTAATGAGTTATTTGAGTCAGTGCAGAGATGTATGGATGCAGTCCTCCAAGCTCGTAGGAGTCATTCACAATATTCATTCTTTTTCCACTGCACCATTACTTTATGTTCTATACTGTACATTATTTCTAACTTTAAGTCTTTTTTCTAAGCAAAGTCAGACCTTACTGTTCTAATTAAATAATTAAAAATCAAGGCATAATCATATTTTATTTTGGTAAAACAGGTGTAATCTAGAGGCCTTTGCCTTTCATATAAGCCACTTCTGATACCAAGTGATCAAGTAGAGGTCAAGTTATTTGTTGTTGCTTAAACTTGGATAGGTATATAAAATTGTATATGTATGTGTATACACATAATTTATCAAATATGCATTGTTACATACATCTGTGTATATAAATAATATAAATAGTACATAAATATATTATGTAAATACAAACTTTTATTTTGGATGTAATTAATTGTTTAATTTACCAGCAGATTCCAATTTAAGATTTTTTTCCAAGGACATTCTGGAAGATCTGAGCAAGTTTGATCAGCATTTAAATTATAAACTGCATCAAATAATTCCTGGCGTTGTAACGAAACATGTTTTGGTTTTATTGTCGTTGGGATGAAAGCTATTTATGAACAGTTTGCTGGATAGGACATGCAGAATTTACACTGAAATGTTTACTATCGCTGGTAAATTATCATCAAAATATTTATCATATAAAAACCCACTATACATTAAAATAGATTAGTAGACTTTAATATTTCCATGAACAGCGTGTTTTATTTTGATGTCTTTGTTTAAAAAAAGATGTTAAAGTAAATCTTGAATCCGAAACAATTTGGATAGTTTTAGTTTTGGAATAAGCATGAAACAAAGAAAGAAATCTATACTTACGAGTCTATACCTATGTGTTGGCAGTATTTTATTCAAATCTGATGTTCTCCTATAGGTTGTGGCTAATGCAGTTGCTGCTCTGTCTGAGATCAGCGAGTCTCACCCCAACAGCAACCTTCTGGACCTGAACCCTCAGAACATTAACAAGCTCCTGACGGCCCTCAATGAGTGCACTGAATGGGGCCAGATCTTCATTCTGGACTGCCTCTCTAACTACAACCCCAAAGACGAGCGGGAGGCCCAGAGGTACTTTTTCTTTTTTTTTAACTCCACTTTATTCATTGTCTGTATGTAGCTTATGAAGAGAAAGCGAGTGTACTCTAGTATTTGTATAGAAATGCACGATATATCGGCGGCCATATCGTTATCGGCCGATCAATGCTATTTTTAATGATATAGTTTTTTGCTTTGAGTAGGCTATTCTAAGATAAGTTCAAACTTTTATGATGTTTTTTAAAAATAAAATCAGTTGTTTATTTTATAAAAATATTAAGTTATGAAATATTTTTATTTATTGGCCTATATATCGGTTATCGACCTCCAAATCTTAAAAGTTATCGGTTATCGATATGAGCCAAAAATCCATATTGGTGCATTCCTAATTTGTAATAATAATAATAATAATAATAATAGTAATACTACTAATAAAATTTATGTTGTTATCATTTTAAATACTCAAAATGATTTAAAAGAAAAAGTGAATTAGAGTATTTAATGCATATATATATAAATGCATGGATTAGAGGCATGCATTGTCTGTTGTGACAGGTTAAGATCGAACAAGTCCATATTCTGATTAGATTACGGTTTATTTTTAGCTTGAGAATAGAACAGCAGTATATAAAACATACTACTGCTGTAGTCTGAGCTGAATGTCAGCGATTTGTTTCTTCTATTTTTTTGTTAATCCACATTATTCTTTAATTTTTTGTTTGTTGGTTTGTTTTTAATTGATTGTATGAACTCTGCATTACTTATATATTGGGTAATTTTATTATTTTGTTTTATTATTATTTCAGTTATTTTTTCTTAATTTAGATAATTATAAAATCCATAAATAAACATAAAAAATATAAATATATATTGTCAAATAGAGAGTTTTTTTGTCAACAAATGTATAACAAATATTTTCTTTTGTTGTGATTTGAAAATCAGGGTTATTCCACCGAATGTTTGTTTTTTTTACTCATTTGTTTCAAGTTAAAACGTTGGTGTTGTGTTGCTTAAAACACAGAAATATGCTCTATATGACTTTTTTTTTTTTAAATTTTGAAAAAAAGTCATCAGTTTAATAAAAATAATACATAATTCTAAAGTTGACATCCAAAAAACCAGAATTTTCAAGTGATCTTTTTTCAGATCTGTACATCAGAGTAGGGATAAGAGAATTGCAACTTTCTTTTCTTGCTGACATTATTAATGATAAATATTCTAATCCTCCAAATCCAAAGGTCTATCCAAAGTAATCCAAGAGTGAAGGATTAATTGTGGTTTTGTCCTCCCTGTTCAGTATAATGATTAGCCATTTTGTGAAGTGTAGCCTTGGGATTATTATGACAAGTCAAATTAGAGAAGATAAACCTATGGAGAGCTTAACTCCCTGTTTCTGTGTCTTTCAGTATCTGTGAGCGTGTGACACCACGTCTCTCGCATGCTAATTCAGCTGTGGTGCTTTCGGCGGTGAAGGTACTGATGAAGTTTCTGGAGCTCCTGCCCAAAGACTCCGATTACTACAACACTCTTCTGAAGAAGCTCTCTCCTCCTCTCGTCACGCTGTTATCTGGCGAACCGGAGGTCCAGTATGTGGCGCTCAGGAACATCAACCTTATTGTGCAGAAACGGTGAGACGGATGTCCTTATTTAAAATGTTCTTGTTGTTTTCTGTGGCTTTAAAGGGATAGTTCAGCCAAAAATTGAAGTGTAGTCATCATGTAATAATAATAACAATAATAACAACAACAATAAAAATAATAATTATTTTTTATAGCGCCTTTAAAATGGACCTCATTTATTCATTCATTCATTCATTCATTCATTTTCTTTTCAGCTTAGTCCTTTTATTAATCCGGGGTCACCACAGCGGAATGAACCGACTTATCTAGCACGTTTTTACGCAGCGCATGCCCTTCCAGCCGTAACCTATCACTGGGAAATAAAATGGACCTATTATGCAAAAATCACTTTTCTAAGGGGTTTAAACACAGTTGTGTGGCAAGAGTGTATAAATATAGCCAGCCTCTAAAGGTAAAAATTAAATGCATTCTGTTTTTTTATAACCACACTTAAAACAGTCTACAGAAACACTTTGTACGGATCATCGGAGGAGGAAGTCCTGTTCATTAGTTATAAACTCTCCTTCATTAGCATAAACAGCCCTGAGTAAAAAGCAGTTGTCTGCCATTAGAGTTTTGACCTGCTGAAGAGATTGTCAGTGACTAACTGTAGTCTCCATAACCTGTGTCTTCTGAGATGCTTCTTTTCACACTTTTGAAATTCCTGTTTTGAATCTGCCGCTATGCTGATGCACCAATCCGGCTCCGACCTCTTTTGAATAGAGCACAATCTCATTTGAATTTAAAGTGACAATCTCCAAAACGGCACAGTTTGGATCGAAGCCTAAAAGGGGCAGTTTCAGAGAGGTATAAAAGATTATTTGTGGGGAATTTTGAGCTGAAACTTCACATACACACTCGAGAGACATCGGAGACTTATTTTACATCTTGTGAAAAGGGGCATAATAGGTTTCCATTAAACGTCACATCTCAGAGCTCTTCACATGCATATAAAATGTACAAAGGGAAAGGATACGTACAAGGATAAATGCATAAAAGAAAAGACAAAAAAGCAATTATTATAAAAAACAAAGAAAAATCAAATTTTTAATAATCACATAAAAGCTACCTTAAAAGAGTTTTTACATCACTCTGCATTTCTAATTTCAAAGGGCAGAGAATTCCACAATTCGGTTTTCAGTGAAGAGAATGCCCTGAACAGTTAAAGTACCAGCGTAAAGCACGTGCAGGGGTGTAAGTGATTAAATGCTCAGACAAATATTGGCTTGTTAGCTTATAAGTTTTTCATCCTTGACTTGTTTTAAACCTTTATGAGTTTCCTTCTTCTAAAGAAACACAAAAGATGATATTTAGAAAAATGTTGGAAACCTGTACCATAGGCTTCCATGGGATTTGTTTGTCAATGGTTGCAGGTTTTTAGCTTTCTTCAAAATGTCTTTTTTTAGTGGTTAACAGAGTAAAGAAAGGGAGAGTAAGTAGTGAGTAAATTTTCATTTTTGTCTGATCTATTCCTTTAATGCAAGAGCTTTAATGTGTCTGGATTGTCACTAGATGGCAATATTGTCCAAATATCTTTCTCCATGTTTTGTCTGTCTGAGACTTTGACATTGATCTTTTATCTCTCTCTCTCTCTTTCTCTTTCTCTCTCTCTCTCTCTCTCTTTCTCTCTCTCTCTCTCTCTCTCTCTCTTTCTCTCTCTCTCTCTCTCCCTCTCTCTTTCTCTTTTTCTCTCTCTCTCCTCTCTCTCTCTCTCTCTCTCTCTCTCTCTATCTCTGCCTGCAGACCCGAGATATTGAAGCAAGAGATTAAAGTGTTCTTTGTCAAGTACAATGATCCTATATACGTCAAGCTGGAGAAACTGGACATCATGATCCGACTGGCCTCTCATGCCAACATCGCCCAGGTATTTCAAAAGATGCTTGACTTTTAACTTTAAAAGTCAGTACCAAATTTTATATAAACACATTTTACTCAATATTTCTGAGAAGTGGATATTCAACAAGAAGTCATTATTATTGTCTGTCATGGTGTGAAATAAGCAATAAAAAGTTTAAATATAATGCTTTGTAGGCGTGAGGGAAAATATGCAGCACAGAAACCAATATCCATGTATGCAAAGTAAACAAATCTAATTAGTTTACATAAATAAAATGTGTAATAAAATGAAATGATGCAGGGAAAAAGTATTGAATACATGAAGAAAGGAAGGTGTAGAGAGACGGTGAAAGTCCAGACAGCAGCTGAAATCTCTCAGTAGTTCTCCAGCAACCCTCTGCCCTTCCTCAGTGTAAATGAATATTAGCCGTTTCAGTCCAACATCTACATTAGCAGGATGATGAAGATGAAACCATGGGAGACATATCAGCAAGACAGTGATCCAAAACACAGCCAAGGAAACTCTCAAATGCTTTCAGAGAAAGAAAATCAAGTTGTAGAATCCAACCAATCACCTGATTTAAATCCAATAGAAAATACAAATTAAAGATCAGATTTGATAGACGAGACACACAAACCATCAAGATTTTTCCACTCACTTGAAGTCTGTGTAAAACTCACACCAGAGCAAGTGACTTTATTCTCTATATGAGAGGTGTCTTTAAGCTGCCATCACCAAAAAAGCCTTTATATAAAGTATTAAATACATTTCAGTAGTTCAGTACTTTCTCCGTGTGTCATTCTAATGTTATTACACAACTCATTTTTCAGATTTTTTTTTTATGTTTGGGTTTTTAACAAAATCTGGTTCAATTCCATGTCAACAGCTACTTTAGAAATATTATTTCCAGGAAATAAACAAGACAAGTTCAATTATTATTTTTCCCTGCGGTAGATAAGTGTATAGTATTGCAAAATTTTCTGTGGTGATGCTAAAATCGATACACGGATGCCCATATTGATGTATTGCAAATCTTTTATTGTACTATTTGTTTAAATAGTAAAATTGATTTCTTTACAGTCCAGTAGATAGTGGTGTTAAACTTTTTTGTTCATCTGGATAGTATTGTCAGTTTCAGCATGCAGTAAGTTAGTAAAATAAAGACGACGGGTGCATTAAACATTTATGACAGGATTTAATTAAAGTGTTGGTCAGTTTGTCAGCTTGAGAATCCCATTTTGCACTTTTACAATAAAATAATGGTAAACATTTATGTTTAGTTTAAACTGATGTTGCCAGAGTTTTCTGTTGCGGACATAATTGCAAGTTTGAAAATGTTAATAAATTTTAATGAACTACAGTGTTTTTAAAATCACAATAATATTGTATTGTGCCACAGGTATCGTGATAATATTGTAATGTATCGTGGGTACTCTGCTGGTTCCCATGCCTAATGCTTTGTAATGTATTCCTAGCATGTCTGTTAGGAATGTAGAACAACTGCAAGGTTACAAAGCTCATACGCTCTTAAAAATGCAATCAAAGGTAGACCTGTCATGATAAGGAATTTTTGTTGTGCGATATATTGTCACAGAATTTTTGCGATAAGCGATATTATTGACATTTTGAGATTATTTTATGCCAAAATATTTTATTTTATGATTCTTAAGGGTATTTACTTATGATATTCTTAAGGGTATTTAGATTCTATATTTTGATTTTAAAAAGGTAAATGCCCTAGCATATATTCGATTAAATGTCCTATTGGGTAAATGTCCAATTATTTGTCCAATGACTTTGACACCATTGAGTTAGAATGCAAATGTCATTGTAAAATGGCTTTAGCGTTATTTGTGAATGTGTAAATATATATTGCAATGGCAAAAATTATAGAGGTGGCATTGCACGATAAGTCGATATATTGATAATTGTGACAGGATTAATTAAAGTCCAGATATAAGTTTCAGCGTTGGTTTTAACCGATTTTTTTGATCATCTGCATTCAGAAAATTGCATGTGCTACATTTGACTAATCACGATATATTGGGTCAGCTGGCCAGTCAGAACACTCAAAAATGGGACTTTATAGAAATCAGACAGGTTTTTATGTTTTTGAGCATTAAAGAGTTCATTTACCCCCCCCCCCCAAAATAGTTCTGTCATCATTTACTGACCCTCACCTTTTTACAAATTTTGAGTTTCTTTCTTCTGTTTAAAACAAAGGAAGATATTTTGGGCAAATGTTGGAAAACGTGATAGCTTTTGACTTTCATAGTATTTTTTTTCCTTGTATGGATGTCAGTTTCCAACATTCTTCAAAACATCTTCTTTTGTGTTCAACAGAAAAAAAACACATAAAAGTTTGCAAGCACTTGACGGTGAACAAGATTTGAGTAAATTTTCGTTTATGGCATGTTAATCTATTCTGGTGCACCTGCTAAACAAAATAAGGACCTTTTAAAATAGCGAAACGTGCCATCTTGATTAAATATCTTGTTTTTGTAATTGCCATGAAATTAGTACAACAGTCACAAACAACTTGTCAGTGCTTTTCATTAGAAGACTGAGGTAGTTAGCTTCACTTTAATTAAAACAGAATTAATTACATTATTTCAATGCTTTTTATGGTCACTTGTGTAAATGTAGAGATTAAAGTAGAGATTAAAGTCTTTCCTTTAATGCTAGCAAATAAATAACACGTTGACAGCAGATTTCTTTAACAGGAAAATGCATCAGCTCTTTATTTCGAATAAAAAAAATGACATGACTACATTAATATTAGATCACGTTGTAACATCAATTGATGTGCAGATAGGCTGCTCTTTGGTTATTCTCTGAAAGTGCAAGCAAGCAATTCTTGAATATGTCCACGTTTTTATTTTGCACTTTGCTTTGTCCAGTTTATGTTTAAAAGGAGATCTAATTTTGATTTGTTTCTAAAAAGAATTAAACTAAAGTTAATAGAACTAAAGTTTCATTAAATTGTTTTTAAAATGTGCATGTTTGTTATAAAGAAAAGACAGTCAGTACAACCTTATAAATTTGCTTCAAACATACTTCAGGAGTCCCGGTTTGTGGATGGTAAATCTGGTTTATTTTGTACAGTAGCATAACGGATATACATACAGCCGTGTATATATTAACTTGTATCCTGTCAGATTTGCTGCAAGCAGACGTGCAAAACCAGCGCAAACTTAAACTTTGTAACGACGTTGTGTGTCACATCATTGCAGGAAAGCTTGAATAAACTCCACAACAAATACATTAACCTTACTTAGAATTTTGATTCTGAATATCTGCTTAATTCGCATCTGTCACTGACTGCTATTTATCTGACGTGAATGCAGGAGAGGCAGACACGCATATGGGAATAGTGGGTGTGATGAACTAGCTCATTTGCAATTAAAGGCACAGGCAACAAAACGGCTACGTTGTAATCTTACTCCAAAATTCACATATTCTGCAGGGTAAAAAAAATGATCTGATGGGTATTTTGAGCTGAAACTTTAGACAGATTCTGGAGACACCAACAACTTATCTTGCATCTTGTAAAAGGGGTAAAACGGGCCTTTTAAAGAGGTGAGTAAAGTGAAATTGTTAAGTTAACTTAATTTTTATAATTACCAACATGATTTATTTGCTTAATCACTTTTTTGAAGTAATGTCAACTAATCGCTTTAAAAGCAACAGGTTTAGTCACTTTTTAAAGTCAACAGATCGCTAATAAGCTCATCAAGCTTTGAGCTGCCTGACATAAAATGGCAGCTGTCATTTTTATTATGTTTCAATATAATACAACATTTTTTAACTTAAAAAAATAAATAAATTTCCACATTTAATTGATAGGATAGTGGAGAGGAAGACAGTTATGGTTGTATCAGTTGTGGCTGATGATATAATAATATATATTTAATCTACATATATTAAGTTGTTAGTTTTTCCTGCATACAGATGTCCCTCTGTTAAATATTAACATCAGATTCTTCCCAAACTTTTCTCTCTCAAGCTGATAATCCTGTGAGAGCGTTCAGCGTTTCACTTTAGCAATCTCTTTCTGTAAAAATTCACCTGTGCTTCTGGTTTCTGTAGGTCCTGGCTGAGCTGAAGGAATATGCCACTGAGGTGGATGTAGACTTTGTTCGGAAAGCCGTGCGAGCCATTGGTCGCTGTGCCATCAAAGTGGAGGTAAGTCTTGCTGCATTATTGAGCTTTAAACCCTTGTGTATTGATCAAATGGACCACACTTTCGATATGTTGGTGAATGTTTTTGTCCAATTGACTTCCATTATTGCAACATTTTTTGATTGCAAAGCCTTGATGCGTTCTTGAATTTTGGTGGTTTTCTCTCTTGGGAAGAGGTAAAAGTTAAAATTTTTACTGTTGATCATCAGTTGGCAGCATTAACTCCTTAGATAGGAAAAAGTTTCTGGTTTTTATATGGATTTCTATGGAATATCAAAGCACACACATACTATAATCTATATAACTCCATATAAAAGCCAGAACCTTGGCATTTTTTGCACTGCAACTGATGATCAGCAGCAAATTTTGTCATTTTCCAACAGAGAAAACCACTAACAATCAAAAATACGTAATACTATGGCTTTGTATTTAAAATACGTCATTATAATGAAAGTCAATGGGTCAAAAACATTTGCCCAGAGTGTATTGTTTAGGTTTTTTTTTAATTTTCAAAGCATTTTCCCAATATATGTGTTAAAATAAAATTTTTCACCAAAAACCATTCCACTTGCTGAAACACAGAGAAAGTTGTGGCCAAATTAAGACTCAAAAACACCCCAGAGTGGATGAAAACATCCCCAACATAACATAAGGGTTAATATTCACATTTCTATGTATCACTATTCCACAGATAACTAACTGTCTGGTAAATCTTTTGTTTGCACATAAAATGCACATTCCCAAACATAAACCAGCATTTTTTTTATTGTATGTTGTTCTCACAGTGAGTGTACTAAATGAGTTTAACCTCTGAAAGTCAAGTGCTATTTTGGGGTTTCCGCCTGGATTTTGCCTACCCAAATTAAATGAAAAGTAAATGAAAGTTTGGTATCATTTTAAAGAAAACCCTTTGAATTTTCATAAAACACTGTTGAAAGTGATTAAAATAATTATATAACATATATGTGTTATTATAAACCCCCTCAAAAAAGAGGCATGCTTTTTTTTTTGAAAGTGTACCTTTTTAGGTTCTGTGTGGTCTAGGTTGCTGTAATTAATTTTGTTGGTTCCTGCACATGTCATTAATCATAGGGAAAAAGAGAAATATCTTTATCATAATCTATGCAAATGTTATCCTATTCCAACTGATGAGAGAACAGAACCACTTATGGGGGTATTGGGCCAGTATGGACCTTTAAAATGTTACGAATGCAGAAGTAAATGACGTCACGGACCCAGTACGCAGAGTTGATTGTAAATCTTCACTTGTATCTGTGTTTCTAGCAATCCGCTGAGCGCTGTGTTAGCACCCTGCTGGACCTTATCCAGACCAAAGTCAACTACGTCGTGCAAGAAGCCATTGTGGTCATCAGGGACATCTTCCGCAAATATCCCAACAAGTCAGTTCATAGCTCTCATATGAGCATTACATTTCTGCATGAAACAGTTTTTCTTGTCTACTCCCCCAATTTATATTGATTTTTACTGAGATGCAAATATTACAATGCAAGTATTTACAAATTGAAATAGATTATATCTGTAAAAAAAAACATGCTGTGTTGCTGTAAAATTAGGGTCAGTGTCTTTAGGAGCTAATTCAATATTTATTGTCTGTGTTAATATTGTAATTGTTGTTTTAACAATGCACAAGCTAATGCTATCAAGTACATCACTGCAAAAAAACAAACAAACTAAATTATAGCTAGAGTTCATAAAGCTTGAATAAGGCATTTCACTGCCTAATTAAGCCTTTCAGAATACAATCAGTATTTCATTCAGGTTTTGAAAGCACAAATAATCCATGTGTGGGTTTGTATGGAGCCAGATTGGTTTCACTAATAATGCATTTATAAAATAAAATTCGTACTCGCACAGCTTAATTCACGTTTACAAAAACCATTTCATAAATACAAAACACTATTCATAAATGCATGAATTCAGTTCATCATTTCAAGAATGTATAAATTGTGACAGAAGTCAATTCAAGAAGTTGATATACATATTTGTGTAAACATTTTAAATGTATTAAGTTAAGATGCATCTGGTGAGCGTTGGGGAAATATTTATGCTTTTTACTTGTGAATTCATACAATGCGTTTAGAATTTCCGAATTAGATTTGCACATTTATGAATCGCGTTTTGGATTTACGAATTAGATTTACACATTTACAAATTGTGTTTTGGATTTCCAAATCAGATTTGCACACTTACGAATTGCATTTTGGATTTATGAATTGGATTTGCACGTTTACGAATTGCGTTTTGGATTTACGTATTAGATTTGCACATTTACAAAATGCGTTTTGGATTTCCAAATCAGATTTGCACATACACGAATTGCGTTTTGGATTTACAAATTGGATTTGCGCGTTTACGAATTGGGTTTTGAATTTATTAATTGGATTTGCACATTTACGAATTGCGTTTTGGATTTACGTATTAGATTTGCACATTTACGAATTGCGTTTTGGATTTTCAAATCAGATTTGCACATGCACGAATTGCGTTTTGGATTTTACTAATTGGATTTGCACATTTACAAATTCCGTTTTGGATTTTCGAATTGGATTTGCACATTTATGAATTGCGTTTTGTATTTATAAATTGTATTTACATATTTACAAATTGCATTTTGGATTTATAAATTGGATTTACATATTTACAAATTGCGTTTTGGATTTACGATTTGGATTTACACATTTACAAATTGCGTTTTAGATTTATGAATTGGATTTGCACATATATGAATTGCATTTTGGATTTATGATTGGATTTGCACATATATGAATTGCGTTTTTTGGATTTATGAATTGGATTTGCATATTTACAAATTGTGTTTTGGATTTACGGTTTGGATTTACACATTTACAGATTGCGTTTTGGATTTCCAAATCAGATTTGCACATATACGGATTGTGTTTTGGATTTACCAATTGGATTTGCGCGTTTACGAATTGAGTTTTGGATTTATTAATTGGATTTGCTCTTTTACGAATTGCGTTTTGGATTTTACTAATTGGATTTGCACATTTACAAATTGCGTTTTGCATTTATAAATTAGATTTGCACATTTATGAATTGTGTATTGGATTTATAAATTAGATTTACATATTTACAAATTGTGTTTTGGATTTATGATTGGATTTGCACATATATGAATTGCGTTTTTTGTATTTATGAATTGGATTTTTATATTTACATATTGCGTTTTGGATTTACAAATTGAATTTGCACATATGAATTGCGTTTTGGATTTATGATTGGATTTGCATATATATGAATTGCGTTTTGCATTTATGGTTGGATTTGCACATATATGAATTGCGTTTTGGATTCATGATTGGATTTGTACATATAAGAATTGCATTTTGAATTTATGAACTGGATTTTCATATTTACAAATTGTGTTACGGATTTACGAATTGGTTTTTGTAAATGTGAATTGTGCTGTGTTCGTATGAATTTTATTTTTGTTAATGTATTGTTATTGAGACTGATCTGGCTTCATAGTGTGTGTTGTTTTTATATTTCAAATACACAATATATTTAAGAAATATCACACAAGCAAGAGTGCCGTTTTCAAGAATATCAGTGGGTGTGTGATCGCAATTGAAATTGATTTTATACAGCAGTTCAAAAAATAAGTTAAAATCACTTTATATTTCGCTTTACGCAATCCAAATATGTCCATGTCGAAATGGATAATAGCTGTAAAGGATTCATGCTATTCTGCTGTAGAATTAGGCTCAGTGCCATTAGGAGCTCATTCAAATGTTTATTGTCTGTGGTAATATTGTAGTTGTTGTTTTAACAATACACAAGCTAACTCTATCAAGTACACCACTGCAAAAAAACAAGCAAAAATATGCCTTTAGAGTTCATAAGGCTAGAATAAGGCATTATCAAGCATTTTCCTGCCTAAATAAACCTATTAGAATGCATCAGAAATTAATTCAGTTTTTGAAAGCACAAAAAATCCACACTGTAAAAAATTCTGGCTTCCACATTAAGGTAACTTGATGTTTTTACAAATGTACAAAAGTCAATTGAATATAAAACAATTAAGTTTTTCGAAATAAACCTCAAGAATTGTGTTGATTCAGCTTCAGATTATCTAGTGAGATACAATTTAGACACCATTTTAGCTGTTTTTTTGTTTGTTTCACCAATAAAATCACCAGTGTTTCAATGTTCCGTTCATAAAAATTCAATGGTTTTGAATGAATGGTTTGATTTATTTGCTTAATCGAATTGTTTGTTTTAATGTAATGTTTATTTATTCATGACAGGCCTAAAGCAGCCAAAATACCAAAAACACACAAACACAAACTATTCTTTAATTATTTTAATAGAAAACTTAAAAAATACCAGTCTTAAAACCTTTGCCACCTCACCTCAAGGTTTTGCAGCAGTTTTTATCAGTTTGTGTTTCTAAAGAAATCTGGAAAGTCTATGTGGCATAATAGTATGCTGCTGCTGAAACGCCTCTCTGTAATCTGCACAGGTATGAGAGCATAATCGCCACCCTGTGTGAAAACCTGGACTCTCTGGATGAGCCTGACGCTCGAGGAGCCATGATCTGGATTGTGGGCGAATATGCTGAGCGTATCGACAACGCTGATGAGCTCCTGGAGAGTTTCCTCGAGGGCTTCCATGATGAAAGCACTCAGGTTTTACATTGTTACTGTTTTTGGTTTAATCAGTAAACTTTATTTTGGTGTAATTTTTATCTTAATTAGTTTCTTTAATGGTTTGTCGTTGCTTTTTTGTTTTGTCTTTGTGTGTATGTATAATTATCATAATTATTTTTGTGGTATCATGTTTTTATCAGGGTTCCCACAGATCTTGGAATTTTAAAAGGTTTATTCGGGACATTGAAAGTCAGGGAATGTTTACGTTTTTGTTCAAGTCATGAAATATCAGAGATCACTTCAAATTTTAGTTTCTATTCATCAAGCTGTAATTTTGTATCGCATTGTTTCATGCCAGTTGCTAGGGTAACATTTACATTTAGTCATTTAGCAGATGCTTTTGTCGAAAGCGACTTACAGTTTAAGACACATTCAGCTTTTCAACAAAAAGAGGAAATGCACACAAGAAGTGATAGTTATACAAAAGAACTGTTAATGCTCAGAGAATTGAGTAGTAGGGTAAGGAGGAGGGTGTTAAGCCCCGGGCAGATCACACCATTTTTATTGTCAGTTATGAAAGTCACCATGTCTGATAATGCGATTTTTATTTATTTTTTATTTATTTATTTTTTTTAATTATTATTTATTTATGATTTTTTTTTTCTTGATAAAATCTTGACTTGTCGTCTGTAACAAATATGCCAGACTACACGGTCCTTCATGATCAGTCCTCCTGTGGCATCTATGCTGAGCGTTTTTTCCCAAAGCACTCACAAATGTTACCATCACAATATTTCTTATCTCAATTTCAATTTTTTTAATCTTATTTCAATCTCAATAAACTCTGATGCTTGCTGACAACTAATAACTACATTATTTAAGGGCATTTGTTACGACATGGATAGGATCAAACCTATGATTCCTTTTAATATTAAGATATTTTCTTTGAAATCTCAATGTATATTTTCCTGCCGGGGTTACTCATTAAACACTCCCTCACCTGAACTTGCCATAAGTGAGACAGAGAAAATGAAAGCACATAAGCAGCAGCAAGGAAAAATCAGATGCTCAAGACACAATCTTTAAAATAATAACATACTAAAAAATTTGCAAATATATAACTGAGAAATTAGTTTCCTTCGTAGAGTGACAGGGCGCACCCTTATAGATAGTGTGAGGAGCTCTGTCACCCGGGAGGAGCTCAGAGTAGAGCTGCTGCTCCTCCACATCGAGAGAAGTCAGCTGAGGTGGCTCGGGCATCTGTTTCGGATGCCTCCTGGACGCCTACCTAGGGAGATGTTCCAGACGTGTCCCACCGCGCTGGAGAGACTATGTCTCTTGGCTGGCCTGGGAACGCCTCGGGATCCCCCCAGAGGAGCTGGAGGAAGTGTTTGGGGAGAGGGAAGTCAGGGGTTCTCTCCTAAGACTGCTGCCCCGCGACCCAGCCCCGGAAAAGCAAACGAAAATGAGACGAGATTATTATTTTGTTATTTGCATCAATGTTTAAAACCCTTATATATGTTAAATACAATATTATTATAAGGCCTGCAAAATGATGTTTTAAACTAGTGTTTCTCAACCACGTTCCTGGCGGACCACCAACACTGCATGTTTTTGGATGTCTCCTTTGTCTGTCAGTGTCCTCATGCTTCCAATCAGGTGTGTTTGTTTATGACGCAAGGAAAATGTGCAGAGTTTGTGATCCTCTAGGAATGTGGTTGAGTAACACTGTTCTAAACTATTGTAATATTATTCTAATAACAAGAGCAGTTCATTAGGTCATAGAAATTCATCTTTTAGTCTGTAAATGTCATGGAAAAGTCAGGGAATTTAATATTTGGCTTAGAGTGGGAGCCCTGTTTTATGTTTAGTAGCTGTTTGTTTTGTTTACTGGTATACTAGGTAACTTCTATAAAAGTGCAGATCTGATTCAGTCTTAACCGCATTGTTATTCTCAGGTCCAGTTGACTCTGCTGACAGCCATAGTGAAGCTGTTCCTGAAGAAGCCCTCTGAGACTCAGGAGCTGGTTCAGCAGGTGCTCAGTCTGGCTACTCAGGTAAGATGCGCTTGACTATTATAAACACTACACCTTGAGATAAAATATTGTTGTTTGGCCGTTAGTCACTCCAAGGTTTGAAATGATCTATTTTTGTGGTACTAGCATTTTTAATCACCTGTCAATTAGAACTTTCTCTCAATTGCCAAAGTCTCCTTTTAGATTTCAATATTTAAATCTGATTCTGAATCACTTAGGCCCAATCCCAATTCTATTTTTGTACCTTTACCCCTTCCCCTTGGCCCTTAAAACCAAGTGTGAAGGGGAAGGGCTTCAAAATTTACCCCTAAGAAATGGGACAGCACTACAGCACCTGCACACGTCATCATATGACATCGCAATCTCTTGCTTCAAATGAGATCAGACGATCACGACTGCTGTAGTTATTCCAGTTGTGTTATGTTTTGGTATTTATCTTCAGGAAATCACTGAGGACATGTATCATGTTATCATAACGATATAATGTGGTAAAAAGATCGTAACTGTACTGTGCATTTATACAGTGGCCTTATTCATCTATGTAAACAAACCAAAACAACACTAACATTATAGCAGACACTGTAAAAAGCTCATTCCCAGCCACTAGACATTACTAACCAGGTATTTGCGTGTCATTGAGTGTCAGAATGTGGTGGGACTGCTATACAGGAGTTATTATTATGGATTATAGGTCACGAAATTTAGCTGTTTTTATTTTAGCGTTTTTTTTTTATTTAAAGCATGACGGTAAAACATGAATGCTGTTATAAATATATTAAACGTGCTTGTTTGTTGTAAAAATTCGTAATAATGACAAAAAATACAAATTTGTGGGTCTCCTTACTTCCGGGTGCAGCGATTCTGCCATTGTGGCTGGCGTATTCTGTGAAATTTTCTTACCCCTTGGTTTCAAGTGTGGTCCTGACAAATTGAAGGGGTATCTACCCCTTCCCCTTAGCCCTACGCCTTCAAGATAAAGAGAATTGAGACACCCTTACCCCTTCACTAGAACGTGCAAAACGACCGGTCGGGGTAAAGGGAAGGGGTAGAATTGGGATTGGGCCTTAATTGCCTTTGCAGTCAATCTTGATTGTAGATGCAAAATTCTCTCTAATTAATCTTTTCAATTTAACAGCATTTATTTTGTTATCAATACTGGTACATTTTAAAATAGGTTGTCATCAGTTAAGGTATTTACTAACATGAACTAATATTTGGTACTTCTACAGCATTTACTAATCATGTATGTGTTGTTTGTTCATGTTAGAAAAGACGTTAATACCACTTTATTGTAAATTGTTACTATGAATTCCTTATATTTGCTTAATGTAAGCTAGGCATGGGACCATAACCGTTTTCAAGGTATACCACGGTTTGGAAAAGTCAAGTATTAAAACCGGCAAAATTTTTTGTAATACCGTTCCTAAGGTATATGTAAGATTTTTTTTGTTTACACTTTTTTTTTTTTTTTTTTAGGACAACAGTTTCTCTAGCAGAAAAGATAACAAAAGATGCAGTTTTAAATAGTAAAGAAATCTGTGTTTTTTAAAACAAATGAAGACAGCAGAAATCAATGATTCATTTTCATTATTTAGCCTGATGTGTTTACTGTACCAAAATATTATTAATCTTTCAAAAAATAAAATACATTGTTTTCAAAGGGGAAAAAAGTTATTTATTTACTACCCAGAGATTTTTAAAGAACTTATTTTAGAGGTGTAATCACAATACAGTGAAACCGTGATATTTTTATCCAAGGTTATCATACCGTCAGAATCTTACACCGGTCCATGCCTAATGTAAGCTAATATGAATGCTTAAAGGCAAACATGCTAAACATTAGCAGGCAGTTATTAATTGCAAAGCCTGGTAACCGTAGTTTACAAATGTTTCCACAGTGCTAGTCTAATTGTAATTACAAAGAATTGCATATCATATTGTCCTTATTTGACCCAATGTTGGGTTAAAACAACTTCACATTTTTTTTACAATGTATAAAATAGTTTATTTGGTTGCTGGAAATACTTGAAAATACTTGACTGTTAATCTAGTGTTTTCAAGGTGTTTAAAAGTGCTTAATTTTTTTGATAACATGCTTGGAATTGAATGTAATTGTATTAATTAAAACTGGGCTATTAAAAACAGGGACTAAGCTGAAGGAAAGGGAAAGTCAAAGTGATAAACTCTTACTAACGATGCATGAGATTTTTTTCCAGGGTGGAATGTTAAAGTATATAAGGCTACTCAATTCATCTGAACTTAATATTTTTACAGTTCGAGTTGTTGACTGACTAGTAGATTATTTATCACGTTGGAATAAAGAGTCGACTGAATTACAGGGAAAGTTGTATTCTGTGGACAGAAGAGAACTGAGTTAGTGGCGCGATCTAGTGGTGATGTGTGGATCTGTCCCGACAATGAGGTACAAAGTATAAACCTATTAAATATTACTTGGGTCATTTTTAATCTGCTTAACATTTAAACTGATAAAACAAAAAAAACTTAAACTGTCTCCAGAATGTTTCTGTAAAGTTTCAGCTCAAAACACCCATCAGATTTTTTATTATACCTTTTATTAAATTCCTATTTATACATTTTTTTCACTGGGTAGCGGTTTTGGTGTACTGCTCCTTTAAGGCTAGTCCTCCCCGCCCACCGTTTCTACGTGCCTTTCTGCGTGCTTTAATCTCCTCCTCCGGCTGCGTCAGACAACAGACAGACTTAAAGGAAGCAGATCTCATGTAGCGTTTGTGAGAAATACTACTGTAAGAACTTTACCAATGAGTATTTGTTGTGCAGTTGCATCGATGAGTCGCACAAAGTTCACACACAGATACACGCACGCACACACACACACAGAGACAGACAGACAGAGCGCCCATTTAGCTTTGCACTCTTTTTGCACGCAAATGTGACAGGATACAGGTAATATTCACTGCTGTATGGATATCTGTTATATTAATGTACAAAATAAACCTGATTTAACGTCCACAACCGGGATTGAAGCGTCTTCCTTTATAATTGTTCTGACACGCGGCTGTGCTGATGAAGTAAAGCTAAGTTAAATCGCTTTAATTCATTACACGCATGCTCTGTTTTAAAACATTTTAAACTTGTGAAATCACTCTTGATCACATTTGATGATGATTGATGATCCTAGTGAATTGAACACACCTTTTATTCCCGGTTGCTTTGCGCACGTCTGGTCTTGTTTATATGATTATACACGTGACTACCGGGACATGTTAATACGCGCAGCTGTCAATCAATTCGGTGGGCGGGGGACCGCACTCCTACGTAAAGTTGCGGTCGATCTGAAAACCGCTTCAATTGGTCCACCGTTTTTATGTTGCTAAATTGAAAAAAAGCACTGGGTGGGTTTATATCACCCCAATATGACGGTATATACACCATACATGCACATGTCTGTCCAAACAGCTTGAAAAGTAGATTTTTCACCATAGGTGCCCTTTAAGTCGGTGCCAGTGGTGTAGTAGTTGGTGCGTCGACACATGCACTCGGGTGCTCACGGCGACCTGAGTTAGATTCCGCCTCGTGGTCCTATGCCAATCCTTCCCCTCTTTTTGCTCCCCGTGCTTTCCTGTCAATACTCTCTACTGTCCTATACAATAAAGGTGAAAACCTCGAAAACAGAATTATTAAAAAAAAAAAATGTGTGTATATATATATATATATATATATATATATATATATATATATATATATATATATATATATATCATTCATTCGTTTTCTTTTCGGCTTATTCCCTTTATTAATTAGGGGTCACCACAGCGGAATGAACTGCTAACTTATTCAGCTGCAACCCAACACTGGAAAACACCCATACACTCTTGCATTCACACACATACTCTATGGCCAATTTAGCTTATTCAGTTCACCTATGGCGCATGTCTTTGGACTGTGGGGGAACCAGAGCACCTGGAGGAAACCCACGCGAACACGAGGAGAACATGCAAACTCCACACAGAAATGCCAACTGACCCAGCCAGGGCTCGAACCAGCGACCTTCTTGCTGTGAGGCGATCATGCTACCCACTGCGCCACTGTGATAAAGTGCTGGAATAGTTTAAAAAGTGCACCTGGAATATGCTTAAAAAATGCTTCAATTTGACTTTGGAAAATGTGAAAGAACCCTGAAAAAAATGAACGTGAGCCTTTTTTAAAAAACTGGATGAACTTCTTGGCATTTCCATCCATTGTTCATTATTAATACAAAAGTCCAAAAGGTTCATAAAAGTACCTGGTGGAAGCGTAGCTATTCTTAAATTTCTTCTCCTTTCACACTCTTTTTCTTTTTCTCCTCAGGACTCTGATAACCCTGACCTGCGTGACCGTGGCTACATCTACTGGCGTCTGCTGTCCACTGACCCTGTGACGGCTAAAGAGGTGGTGCTGTCTGAGAAACCTCTGATCTCAGAGGAGACAGACCTGATTGAGCCCACCCTGCTGGACGAGCTCATCTGCCATATCGGCTCGCTGGCCTCCGTCTACCACAAGCCCCCAAACGCCTTTGTGGAGGGAAGCCACGGCATTCATCGCAAACATCTGCCCATCCAGCACGGCAGGTACTTAGACGGCTAAACCTAGATCTTGCTAACCCAATTATGTGGGGTTTTTTACTGGTCTAGAAATTGCTGTTAGTGTTTGTGGAAGTTAAAATTGACTAATTATCTATGTTTATTCTGGCTTTTCTCTGCTATACAATGGTGCTTTTTTTTTTAAAGCTTCCAAAAACACAATTTTATCATAAAATGTATCGTCATCTTATAAAGCAGATCAATGTTCTTTGTTTTTTGTAACAAAACCATTTCTAATTGTTTTAAATGTCAATGTTGAGCAGATTATTAAACAATGCTGGTTGGTCATTGTGTTTACTTGCTCACCAGATATGACTGTGATTGGATCCCATCACTTGATGCTCTTCCGCAAGCACAAACACATGCATAAGCAATTCATATCTACGTCTATCAGCTGATCCATAAGCAGATCTGTCATATATCTGCTCACAGATGGATCCTCTGATAGGCGCAGATTTCAGACACTCCACTTTCTGTGTATCTCTGTCCACTCTTGGTGAGGTGTATTGAAGAGATGGTCATTGGAGCCAATCACAGTCATGTCTGTTGAGCATGTGAACACAATAGCTTATTAGCAATGCTTAAAGTTTTTTAACATCACTTAAATGTTAGCGGGAAATGGACATTTTCAGTAACAGTCAGTACTTTTGACAACTTTACTCCAAAACATTGACGACATTTGCATTTAGCTGATCTAAGTTTTCAAATTTCACACTACTGCCAAAATGGATCTGCAATTTATATCCTGCTAGGTCTGGGTGATATTGCAAAACATTATCGCGATATCATGTTCATATCATTCGATATCGGTATTATCATTATTAACAATGGTGTTCGGTCAGTAAATACAGATTTTATCACCCAGCGCTATATCCTGCCATCTCGTACTTCAGTTTCTCGTTAGATCTTCTGACCAATCAAATGTTGTCAGCTATCTAAAGCATTTCACCCCCGATAAGATGCTGTTGCCGTAACTGAAATTGGTCACTTTTTCTCATGTAACCTGAGTGTTTTTAAAGGGTTTACCTAAATACTTGGAAATATAAGAAAGAAATACATGGAACACTGTGTTGATCTGTACTCCTGTATGTTTATTTGTTATAACAATCAGGGAAGGCGCCCAAATAGTGCACTATATAGGGGAGAAACGTTTTTGTACACTTGGTTTCCATTCACATGACTAAAGTCTAATCTCATGTGAACTGATGCAACAACAGGAACATAATTTGCTTTGGTCCAGAAGTTCACACAACATATCAGAGCCAT
The DNA here is from genome assembly GCF_903798145.1 of Danio aesculapii. Lineage (NCBI taxonomy): Eukaryota > Metazoa > Chordata > Actinopteri > Cypriniformes > Danionidae > Danio > Danio aesculapii. The sequence continues at coordinate 62,560,838 of NC_079439.1, forward strand.
TTGAACTACACAGAATGTTGTATTTAATGTATGTTGTATTTAGGGTACGTTCACACTGCAGACAAATGTGGCCCGAATCGGATTTTTTTGCCCACATTGTGACTCAGATCTGTTTTTCTCTTGACAGTGTGAACAGCCCAAACTGCATGGAATCTGATCTTTTCGATTCAGATTTGTGCCACTTTCATATGTAGTAATAATCAGACACAGATCAGATGTTTTACAATGCGACCACAGTGTGGATGTGTATGTATGGATTTTATATGACTTTTACATCATCTTTGAGCGACATGCGTCTTCATTCTGTGCTGCAAACTTCGTCCTTTAAATTACCACAAAAAGTTGGTTGTTCAATTTGAAAAACCTTTTGAAGCCCAAACTGGTGCTTGTTAACCAATCTGGTTTTATGATTGGGGCACGGGTTTATCGCGAAGCTGAAGAGCGTCGGGGGGTGTTGCGAATAGGGGATCTATGTGCAAAGGTGGGGGCACTTAAATTGAAAAAAAATTTTAGAATTATGTTTTTTAGGGGTTTTCACCTTTGTTGATAGGACAGTGGAGATCAGATTCAGAATCAGTTTTATTGCCAAGTGTGCTTCACACACACAAGGAATTTGTTTTGGCTACAGAAGCTTCCAGTGTACATAAAGTGACAAGTGACAACACAAAATAAATATGGAAAAAAAAGATAAACATTAAACAGATGCGGTTAGTCAAGAAACCTGGATGTTGAGTTGTATGTACAGATTGTTATAAATATACAGGTTATCAAACACTGGAGAGCTCCACACCGAGGCGGCCATCCGCGGCGCCATCTTGATGAGGTTTCCAATCTGAGATTAGAGACAGGAAAGTGTGTGGAGCTGAGATCGGCAAAGGACCTCGAGCCAGGAATTGAACTCTGGTCGCTGCGAGCACCTTGGTGCTATGTGTCGACAAACTAACCACTAGGCTATTGCCGCAGTCGGGCAGTTGAATAACTCTGCAAACAGATATACCAACTCCGCTTTAACAGTTAAGTTTGCGGCTGCTCATTAACCCTTGATGAGTTCACTACACCAGTGGTCAGAAAGACACGCACCGTGTTTGTCATAAATCACAAATGATCAGTGTTTTCAATCACAAGAGACTTATTTTAGGTTTCCAATGCCGAAATACACATTAGTAGAAGCAGAACAACCCTTTACAGTTCATGAAATATACCATGATTGTCTGTGAAAAGGGCATTAATTAAGCATAATCTGACATTCGTGCTTACTTCATACAGTACACACATTGTGTGCATATTTAGACATTTTGTGCTGTCCGTAACTGTACTTTTGTGCATGCGGGTCAGTTTAGGACCATGATCTGTTCACACTGCAAATCTGATATTGGCCACGTTTATAACAGCAGTGTGAACAGCCATGCAAAAATAATCTTATCTGAGAAGAAATCAGATTTGAGCACTAAGCCTTGCAGTGTGAACGTAGCAGATTGTGGCTGACATCTAGCTTGAGGACTCTAATTGGTTGAACTTTAATATTAACAGATACTATTTGCTATTTTTAAACAGAGGAGCTTCTCAATATGTCCCACCATGTTTTCATGTTTTATTTGAAATTATGCCACACATCGAACAAACTGCTCACTTTATAAAGGGATAGTTCACCCAAAAATTGTAATTCTTCACTATGAAACAAAAACATTGACTTAATTTAAAATTGTAAGGCAAATTGTTGCACAGCTTTTTTTATTCTTATTTTTTTTTTTTTTTGAGTTGACTCAATTTAAATCAAATCAACTACAGTGCCTGAGTTAAAAATTGCTGGAAATCTATAACCATTGAATTAATAAAACTAAATAGTATGGAAGTCAATTGTGACAGGTTTCCAGCATTCTTCAAAATATCTTCTTTTGTGTTTAAGAGAAGAAACTTTGAAACAAGTAAAGGGTGAGCAAATGATGACACACTGTAAAAAAAGTTGACTCAATTGTAAGTCAAATTGCTTTTTAGTTGACTCAACTTTTAACCCAAGTACTGTAGTATCCAGCATTCTTCAAAATATCTTATTTTGTGTTCAACAGAATTAAAACCCCATAAATATTTGGAACCACAAGAGGGTGAGTAAATAGTGAGTAAATATTAATTTGTGGGTGAACTATCCCTTTAAGGCCATTTCAGGAGACCCTTAAAAAGTGTTAATCTAACAAACAACTTAAAATTACAATGTCATGGTGGTCTGTCAAGTTCTGGCATGGTGGTTATTTGTTTATCTTGCTCTGCTTTTGTAAAAAAAGTATGTCTGAATCAGTCTCAGTCTAGTAATACAATGAGGGACTCATTGAAAGTAGTGCCACACAGAACCTGCGTTGTCCTCTCCATCAGAACACTGAAAAAACACTTGGTGGTCCTTTGTTCACTTAGTGTTGCCCTTCTCAGTGTGTATAATATTTCTTTTGCAGTATCGACACCGGGGAGAGTCCCGTCAGTACCGGCCCCGCTGCTTCCATTGATCAACCCCAGGTCATCCCATCCCAGGGTGATCTTCTGGGAGACCTGCTTAATCTGGACCTCGGGCCACCGGTCAATGTGCCCCAGGTGTCCTCCATGCAGATAGCAGCTGTGGATCTCCTCGGAGGTGGTCTTGACAGTTTGGTGCGTATTTTGATTTTATTACATTCATCATGTCTGCATCATGGTTGCTCCAAATATTATTTCCAATTACTAATTCTGCAATAGTTATGTTTTAATAATTATTAGTTATATTTAAAAAAATTATATATATATATATATATATATATATATATATATATATATATATATATATATATATATATATATATATATATATATAATTTTTTTATTATTAATTAAAACAGGTTTTAATTAATAATTCTTTTTTTTTTTTTAGCATTTTAATCTTGTTTTCTGTTGTAAACTATTATATAAACTATTTTATATTAAACTAAATATACTATTTTTGAACTAGGAAAATTTACCTAGCACCTTTTGTAAGATAGGAAGACTTTTTTTTTATTTTTATTTTTTATATTTTTTATTTAGAAGGATTGTTTTAGCATTGCAGAGACACTATGGTAATTTGTGTTCATTGTTTGAAGTAGTTTTATGATTATGTTATTTTAACATTTTTAAATTTTGGGTAAAGTTTTTGTAATTTTAAAATTGATGACGTTTTTTTAACTTGTCTTAACTTACAGTTTTTATTAATTTTAATTTTAGTTGAAGTTGTTTTAGAATCAAATTCAATTCTAAACAATGAGAAAAAAAAATTTCCTTGCAACTACTATAAAAACTAATATTGCAAATATTAGTAGCAAATATTTTTTATGTTTTCAAATTTAGTTTGTTACTGTAGAATAACCCTAAATAATATTGATTCTTTTTCCAAGTAATTTTGTGATTTAAAAAAAATGTTTTAATAAGTATTATTATTATTATGATTATTTTATTATTATTATTACTTAGAATTTTTGTGGATGTTTAGAATTTTTTAATGAATGACAGAATATATGTATATTTTCATATTGTTCCAAGTGAAAAGAAATTAAACAAAGGCAAAAATTCTGTTTTAAAGAGATCCTTTATTTAAAAAAAATTCATTTTCAGAGCATTAGCATTTGAATCAATTAACTATTGAACTCAGTTAACTATGAATATTAACTATTATTAAATATGAATTAGAAAAAGAGCCAAAAAAAGAGCCCCAAAATATATATATATGTAGTGTTTTTCATTCTTGTTTGGAAAGCAAGAACTAGTCCATTTTTTAGTCCAATTTTATTTTTCATAATTCAGTGCTTAATATGGTTTGTAATCATATTCCCTTACAAATGAACTCAAAATTTGTAATTCAGAAGCATTTGCCACATAGAGATGTTGTCTAGATGTTGCTGTAGGATTTTCATTTGTTTTAGTAGTTTCTGGGGTTTTTGTGTGTTTACTAGTGCAGGTGTGGTTAAGGGGATTCGGACCGCTCTGCTCAGCATGACATGATTGCTGCAGTATATTTCACATTTGAGAGATCTTCAAGTGAACAGCACAGTGAAGATTAAACAGTGGTTGTATTACTGCTCTGACTTCTAATTAGGGGCTCTTTGTTTGACACGTTGCTGATTTCTGCTTTTGGCAATACAAATATGAGAAATAAATCAGAAAGTAAAGGCTGATCACAACTATTTATGCTGTTTTGTACATAGAATGGAAAACAGAATTTCCTCTTATTTATATAAGACTTCTGATCATCCACTTTATGTAGATGTACTGTGGGGCAAAAGAAAATCTGATATGCCTGCCTGTCATATGAAAATGCATTTATTTAAAAGTGTCATAGAATGAAAATGTGGATATATCTAAGCATAGTTGAACAGTAAGAGCTCTGGAATTGGAATTGATATGCCATGAGCCTCAAATGCCATTGTTTTCTTGTTCTCATGTAAATTCCATAACTCCCTGACTCTGACGATGATCATTAATATGCATGCCCCAGGCAGCATTTGATTGGCTGCATTGTTTCCTAATGAGATTACAACAATTATATATTTTTTCCATAATTTTTAAGTTCATCTAAGCTTGTATTATTCTTACTATGGACGTAGGACTCTTATTTTGAAAACAAGACCAGCATTAAAGGTAATGCAATCAGGCATGGAGTATCAAGATAAACATCTTACTATCACAGCTGAATGCAAAGTTTGTGAAAGGCAGATTACAAATTCATTTAGAGCCCTAAAGAGGAATAAGGTCAATTTACCTGTAACTTTTCTTAGTCTAATGTGTATATTGTGAAATGTGCTGTCTATATCTGTAACAAGGCAACAAACACGGCTGAATATAAGCATTTACTGCAAGTTTATGCATCGTGTCATATCACTCAGTTCTTACTACGATTATTCAGGAGTGAAAGGACTCAACTAAACTTTAAAAGCTCATCTGGAGGCTTTTTATATATATTAAAATCACGAATAAACTCTAAATAGATCTCTGTCAGCTCATTTTGTTAATTATAATTATTGTTTAGCCTATGTTTTTCTAGTACTCCAGTAAAATGTGTGTATAATGGCCCGTTTCTACTGTGTGGCACAGTGTGGTTCGGTACGGGTTATGTTTATCAGGCTTGCGTTTCTACTGCCAAAAGGGTACCATTGGTATGCTTTTGGTAGGCATGCTGTGCGACAAAGTTTTAGACGTCATCATTCTCGCTAAAGCTGTACAGGTCGTTCACAGACCATCTGAGAAGCACTTCTCTCAAAACAGAGGCTTTATACACATAAATACTTGTGTATAAATGTTTATTACTAACCTTTCTATGAACAGGATTTGATTATAACTGCAAGTCAACTGCGAAGTAACCTACTGTAACGGCTGCAATTAAATGAAATAAATAAATGCAACATAAATGAACACATATAGCACCTTATAGTATCCGATATGTTGCCAATTACAGGAAAACTACACACAACATACATTTAGTCCTTATTTGGGTTCAAAAACAACACGCAACATATAGCCCACAGTCAGTGCAAACCTATCATATTTGTCTATAAATTTCAGCAGCATGTGTAGCCTCTTGTTAGAAAGTAATGTCGTTGTTCCTGAGTTCAAAATAGTCCAAAAGGTGATCATAATAAACGTTAAACATGGTCATTTCTTTGTTTTAGGTTGCTGAAAGAATCTTTTGCTCCTTTGTTTTTCCGCCTTCTATTTTTTCCGTTTGTCTGTTTTTGAAAGGATCAGATGTCAGAAGCACTTTAATAATCACATACACATTATTATCATCAGCTCATGAAGTTCATTACTTCAATTATAGACACGCGGCGAGTTCTCTGGAGAAAGTGAAACCACTCGCACTTTTTAGACAGGCTCGCAAAAACAGCAGGACACAGCAGATTTTGTTCTTCTTAAGCTTTGTGGCTGTTTATCAAGATGCCGACAAGGTTTGTTTGAGCTCGGGTCGACCATGGCTTGTTATTATATGTATATATTATAATGGTATAATGTCTTGGTTGCGTTTTTTTGTTTTCATTTTCCTGCTTGTCCACGAGCGAATGACGTATTTCTGTAAACCAATAGCAATCAGAGATGGTGAAAAAGCAAAGAAGACCAATCAAAGAAAAACACTCTTTGAATAGAACTGTACTCTGACATTCTTTATTTAAAATAAAATAAAGTTTTTTAGGTTAGAAAAAAACATGTATAGCATTATAAGTTAAATTCAGGCAAAACTAGAATGCAAATCTGTACAATATGGCATCTTGAGTTTTATTTTTAGTGTTGATTAATGCGTAGCTGCAGGGCTGATGTGTGTTGATCTGAAGAGGCTGAAGTACAGTATATGCAGTGTTTTCACTTTCTAGCAGAACTCCAAAGTGTTATATCACAGTAGCCACAGGGCCTTCTCTACTAAACACACTGCAGCCAGAGCACCACAACCTCAGGGCTGAATGTGTTGCCCACTTATTCACAGCCATCATCCCACATAAAAATCTTCAGCTCAACTCACATACACAGTACCCGAGGGTAGCTGAGGTGATTTACATTTTTTGCTTGGGATGTGTGCAAATCTCGCATGCGCTCTTAAAGGGCAAAAAGTCAGTCTACTGAGAAGTGAAAGCCTTCACAAAATCATCCATGCATTACTTTAGTATTTACAGTCGTGCTACATGTTAAGGTGATGTAGTTACATATATTCCATGAATATTTCACATTACTGTATTGTATTTTCCAAAAAAAATGTCGAATTTGTTTGCCTCTCCTGTTTTTATTCATAAGGTCAACTTTTCGTGGTGTGGTGAATTTGAACTAACTAACTTTGTACTTGTGATGGATAAAGCTCGGGTTTGAGCTCAGTGAATCACAGTTCTACAAAAGAGATTAAAAAAAGCTGTGTAAAATCAAGGTAAAACTATGTCGTCGCACTGAATTTTTGTTTTACTTGTGTTTTTGAAAACACGACTGGTTGGGTTTAGGTCAGTGGTGTGCTAGGTTATCTGTACTACGAGCCCTGTATCATATTTCAGATTCACAAAAGTATAAACAGCGCCCTCTTGTGGATTTGTCATCTGAAACGTTTAAGAAAACATACCCGAAAAAACGTATTTTACATTTAAGTATATGTAACCTGAGGCACGTATTTCCAGTGAGCCTGGGTTGGTCATTTATGGCATGCATGATGTCGTTCTGAAAGCGGAACAAGCTAAAGAGTGTAAACAACGCAAATGATGTCATCAAAAAGCAATTGTTCCAATAGATCTGTTTTATAATTTTAGCAAGTAGAATTAACGCCATCATCTTGATTTTGTTTCACCATGTTTGAAAGCACTATACAGCTTCTATGTACAGCTTCTATGCTCCTATTGGTCAAAAATGTAATAGACACCCAATTAAAAAAACCTGACAGAATTTCTGTCTTTGGATATCATGAACCGTCAAAGACACAGCATAGATCAGGGATGTCCATACTCAGTCTTGGAGGGCCGGTGTCCAGCAAAGTTTAGTTCCAGCCCCAATCAGACACACCTGGGCTAGCTAATGGAGCTCTTACAAGGCTTTCTAGAAACATCCTTGCAGGTGTGTTGAGGCAAGTCGGAGCTAAAATCTGAGTAGCAGAAGTGTAAACTGAGCAGGGACACGTGACTCCACACGCAAATTACACGGAAAGTAATTGAAAAAATTGACCTGGAAAAATTCGGTTTATCATTATTATTATTATTATTATTATTATGATCATCATTATCATCGCCCAGCCCTACTGTGGTGACATTCACAAGGGCTATTGAGCTTCAAAAATGACTAATAATACTTCCCCTCAACACCCTTTTTGTGCTCAGTTGTAGAAAATTATACTGTCTGGAGCAATACGAGGTTGAATAAATGACTGAATCTTCATATTGGATGGACCGTGCTATTAATTGCGATAGGGATATTTATGGGAAACACATTTTAAAGCGACATGCCAGAATCCTCACATCCAGAAACAATTCATTTTGTCCTGCAGCCATAAAAAAGCCTGTTTCCACCTCCTCGTGACTAATTGGATTTGTCAAGCAGGTATCTTGCTGCTGGAGGAGGCACCTTGAGCACGGCACATGTGAAGCGTTTATATCTGAGCCGCGCAGGTGCTGCTCCTCAGTGTAATCTTCTGTTTAAATTGGAGCAGTTTCTGCGTCAGAGCTTCGAACGGGTGGCCTGAACAAACCAGGATGGAGACGCAGGCCTGCTGTGTGAAGATTGCAGCTCAAGGCTTGTTTAGCACGGTGCAGGGAAGAGTGTTGGATCCTGCTGCTAGACTAGTGATACATCTGAGTTTCACCGCTCGCTGATGGGCCACTTCTCCACCATAGATTGTGAGTTTTGAGATGTGCTGCATCCAGTGGTTAAACTACTATTTGGTAGAGGGAGAAGATGAGGTGCTGGTTCAGGTTTTCAGGACAAGATATAACATGAGGATTAACTTGTTATAACTGGAGATTGTTCATAATTAGGGATGCACTGATACAGATACTGGTATTGACATTGGGCCCGATACCAAGCTCCTGTACTCATAAATACACGCTGATACATTGTGACATCATCGACAAAACTTTCAATGCAGAGACTCTGGCAGCAGCAACAGAATGTCAGCTCTGTGGAAAATTTCACAATGAATGATCACAACCCATGTATGGCAGACTGCAAATTTTGCTCCACGAAAATATCAAGAGGAGGGTTAAAAAGCAGTGCTTACAATACAAGTAATATGATAAAACATCTGAAACTTAAACACACAAGGGACCATGGAGAATTTGCCACTAGTGGTACTGTTAGCACTCTGCAACCAACACTTGAAAGACAAGAGAAGATGACAAGGGATAACTTAGCTAAACAAATAACAGAGGTGGTTACCCAAGTCATTGTTCTTGACTATCGATCACTTTCAGTTGTAGATAACGTGGGATTTTTTTTTTTGGAGCTGAAATACGAGATTCCCAACCGCAGTCATTTCACAGATGTTTTTATTGCCACAAATACATGACGCAGTGAAAAAGCACGTCACGAGCATGTTGCACGACATAAGCAATTAGTTTACCACTGACATTTGGAGCTGTAGTGTAAATCCAGTATCTATTATCAGTTTAACGGCACAATGGATAGATGAAAATTTCAATCTACAGCAAATCATGCTTTATGCAAAGCATTTTCGGGGCTATCATATGGGTCAGCGATGCAATTTGAGTAATACCTAAATGTTGTGGTCCATGACAATGGCAAAAACATGGTAAAGGGCATGGAGACTGGGGTTCTAGTCTTTCATGTGCAGTCTTTCATACGCTGCAGCTGCCTGTCACAGAGTGTCTGTTGTCACAGCGCAGCATTCGGACTGACAACAGAAACAGGCTTGCAGCTGAAAATTAAGATGCTTCTGTTTTTTTTTCTTTTTTTAAAAACCTGCCACTTTTGAAAAATAATCAGAACTGATCGACTGACTTTGGTACTTTTCATTTCGCAAAAAGTATTGCAAAAGCAAACACATATCGTACAAAAGCTCTGAGGAACATCCTTAACTAACAATTTATTAAAGGGCACCTAGTTTACCCCTTTTTTATGATTTAATATTAATATTATGGTTCTTCTGAGTGTGCCAGTTTAGGTTCAGTTCAAAACACAATTCAGATTTTTTTAATATGTGTTAAGTGTCATTTTGGGGGCGTGTCCACAGGTCGCTGTTTTAGGGGCGTGTTGCTTCACATGAAAATTAGTTTCAACGTAACAAGGGGGCGGAGCCAAGAGCTCCCCCGCTCTGTGTTTGGCAACAGACAGGCAGACAGAGAGAAGCAACATGAGTAAGAGGACAAGCATTCAGCCGTACATGTACGACTCGGACACAGACTAAGCAGAAACTACAAAATCATTTGTGTCTTTGTAGAGTTTTACAGCCAACTGTGTGCTAGTTTAAAGTTCCGAGCTTATACACCAAGACTAATAACCACGCACACTGAATTAACTTTGACTGAGGCACCGGATGCGCCGCTCAGAGCCGCAACACGGCACCAGACACGCACATTCGCATGTTATTTAAAATGAAACTATTCAGATTGGCACAGCAGAAATATGAACAGTGTCCTGAGTCGTGGCTGGGCGCAGCGGACAGCCGCCGACTTGAGGTGCCGGTGTGTGTACCCTGATAGAAACCTATGCTTAGAATTCTAAAATGCATGGCGCTGTGTGTCGCCGAGCGGTGCGGACTGCAAACAGACGGCAAAATGGGAAAATGTAAGTTTGTGTACTCCTGGTTGGAGAAAGACGAGTTTAAACAGTGGCTGAAACCTGTCGCTGAAAACAACCGCGTAATTTATTCTTTCAAGCTTTGTTTCTTCCGAGCTTATCTGAGTTCTGCTGCATGGTTGTGCTTCATTGATTTATTTAACTACAACTGTTTATTAACAAATGTTTATTAAGGTAAAGGTTTGATACTGATTAGAACTTGTAGTGGTGATGAGGTCTTAACATAGTCTGAGAAGGTCTTTAAAAAGTCTTAAAAATGTATTGAAATTATTTTTAGGATGCCTGCATACTCTGCTTTTGGTATGTTGGTGGCTGTTTTGCCCCATTGACGTCCATTATAAAGACATTTTTTGATTGCAAAGCCTTGTTATCATATAATCAGGCATTTTTTATTGTTGGTGGTTTTTCTTTGTTGGGAAGAGGTAAAATTAGTCATTTTTACTGTTGTAACAGTCAACATCATTAACCCTTTAGATGGTCCTGTGCAAAACGTTATATGGATAATAACAGTAAATTATAGTGTACGTGCATAAATCTTTATTATATTCTGAGAGCTTCCTTTTGGAAGAAGTACAATTTGTAATTTTAGCTGTTCATTAGTTGCAGTGCAAAAAAAAAGTTTGTTTCTGGCTTCTATATGGAGTACAGTGTGTGTGAGAGAGACCTTTGCGAGCTTACCTTGATATCTCTGAGAAAATCAAAATAAGCATGGTGTCATGGCTTTGCAATAAAAAATATAATTATAATGGAAGTCAATGGGGCATAAACAGCCACAAACATAACGAAAGGGAAGCAAATTTGCCCAGAATGTATTGAGTTTCTGAAAAGTTTCAAGCATTTTTTTCAAGCATTCAAGCATTTCCAAAATTATGTGTCAAAATAAGATTAGTGACCAAAAATCATCTCATTTGCTGACTTTTTGTTTTTTTATGCTTGACAGCATTTTTAATTTAAAATTGAGAAGAAATGTCATCCACAGTTTAAAGAACAATTAGGTTTAACTCAAACACATCAACAATGGAGAAACTGGAAAAAAGAGAAGAAAAACTGGAAATCAAAAAGAGAAACTGGAAATTTTAAGGGGATCTCTTCAACTATCAAACATTGGAAATCTGTTTAAATGTTATAAATAATGTTCTTTTTCTTTCATAGACAGCTCACTTTGCTTCACAATACCTCAATATTTCATCAATTACCATTGGTATTTATTTAATAATTTAGTTGTTTTTCTTAAATCATTTTTCTCAATCTCTTTTAATGAAGAAATATCTGAGTAGAAGGTCATTAAATAATCATTACATTTTTCATTTTTGGTTGAACTATTCTTTTAAGCAGAACCCAAATGAATAGACTAAGTGGATGGATGGATGGAGGTTCATCCATCGTGGAAGTCGTAGCCAAATTATGACCCCAGAGTGGATGAAAACATCCCAATAATAAAAAAAACTATAGTAATTACTATTAATTATGCATAATTACATGCAAATAACCCAAAATCCAATTCTCATTGTAGACCTAACCATATAGTACAAAAATGTAATTCATTAGTTAATAATGATTACTATAATTATGTAATAATAATTATTATTCTGTAACTAAATGAATAGTTACACTGTGAGAGGAAGGGGGGGGGGGTGTTTGTAGATTGCCAGGCGACTATCAACAGTTGTCTTAGTTGTCGCTTCCAATATGCATGGGCAAGCTGTGTGCCTACATTGGAAATAACAAACTTGTGCACAGAAAAGAAGCAATATGTGAATGACCCCTAAGACCACCGTCATTTGCGATCTCCAGCAGTTGATCTTGCACAGACATGCTGGATTCACCTGATTTGTTGACGAATGGGTTTCCAATCCATTCTTTGGCAGTTCGTGGGTGGTTCACTGAGCCTTTTTCTCTTCACAAAGAAACTTTCCAAAGACGTCTGTTTCTTACTCATTTTGCTCGCTTGTGGGTTCAATTTTGGCACTCATGTAACCGAGAGAATATGGTCATTTTTTTTAAAATAAAAGAACGTTCAGACTTCGATAGTAAATAAAACGGAAATCATTAATGATTCCTTGCGCGGCCAGGTACCAATTGATCCGCGGACCTATAGTTGGGGACCACTGCCTTAAAATAGTGTCACCTCAAAATTTTACTAACCTCAAACTTTTGAATAAGAGTTAAACCGTTTATTTTTCTTGTACCTTTGGCAGTTGTACCTAAGTTAGCATGTTGGTTTGTACTATAAATCTGCATGGTATAAGAACAATGACCAATGTATCATGCACATAGTCATTCATTCATTTTCCTTCACCTACGTCCCTTATTTATCAAGGGTCACCACAGTGGAATGAACCGCCAACTATTCCAGCACGTTTTATGCAGTGGATGCCCTTCTAGCTGCAACCCATCACTGGGAAACACCCATACACTCTTATTTAGACACACACTCATACACCACGGTCAATTTAGTTCATCCAATTCACCAATACCGCATGTCTTTGGACTGTGGGGGAAACCGGAGCACCCGAATTAAACCCACATGAACACAGGGAGAACATACAAACTCCACACAGAAACGCCAACTGGCCCAGCCGGGACTCCAACCAGTGACCTTCTTGCTGTGAGGCGACAGTGCTAACCACTAACCGCCGTGTTGCCCCCAGTTTGAAGTCATTGTTAACAAAATTTCCAATAGTTACAAATTTTGTTATGAGACCGATTGCAAAAACACAATACACATTCATCAGAGAATTGGTTTTATTTTAAAGG
>NC_079439.1:62896357-63008857 GCF_903798145.1 Danio aesculapii
TTAACTATAATAGAGTTCCAGAAAAATTTGCCTCTAGGAGTAATTTTATTTTGCTCCTGAAAAATTTAACAAATGTTTGTTGGTACATTTTTATCAGTCAACTCAACAGACAGAGAATTATAGCACATATGATTTTTAACAAGTTGAATAATTTTTTATAGGGATAGATTTAATATCTAAATTAAATTCTCTGAAAAATATTGGGAATTTGTGAATAGACATGAATTGTTCATATGATAGAACATTTCCGCAACTGTCAAAAAGTTTTAAAAGATGATTAATGTCTCTATTAAACCAATTCACTAAAAATAAAGATTTATTTGAAGATGTTATATTACCATTATTCCAAATAAAGGAGGTGTGAGGAGGAAAATTGTGAGAGTAACACATTTTCCAAGCAAGAAGGGCTTATTGATGGAATTTAGAGAGTTTAAAAGGCATTTTAGAAATATTATAATCACATGTTAAAACATTTTTTGGTTAATTTTGGTTAAAATTTTGGTTCCAAAAGGAATTGGGGGTGGATACACATCTCTTAATCGGCCAATGTAAAATTTTAAGGTTACTCACACAGTAATGACCTGGCCCACAGCACGTCAGGTTCATCATTAGAAATGGTTGAGTAATTTTATGTGTTATATTAGTTAAAATACAGGGGTTGTTTTGTTATAAACTTTGTGTGTTTATGTTTGAGTTGACTTCTGTGATTTATGCCTAATATTTCATTTATTTATAAAATATTGGCCATCGCCATCAACGAGGGTAGTGTGTAAAGGAAGCACCTCAGTGATATGGTCCTGTTAAAGGCTGTTTATGTCCTGAGCTCAGAATAAAAAGGTTAACTGACAGTGCTGCCTCCTACCTGCTTATTCTGCTAAATTACTGACAACAGACACACTCAGGATTGTGTGGTGTATGGGGCACGAGTGTTCTCCTCCAATTGCCCTCGTTCAGCAATCATTACAATATGCTTTGTACTTTCATGCTTGTACTTAAAAATATATGTTAAAGGCAAATGATTTATTTTTCATTGGTTCAAGTGATCAAATTTAGATGTGAAACCATTACCCTAATTTTTATAATTGGATAATTGAACATTTTATGGGAATGGTTGTTTTGATTAATGCTATATCTTCGTTTAGAACAAAACTTGAATTTAAATTAATTGGCTTTCTTCAACAAGACAAATACTCTTTGTGACAGGTTATATAAAATTGTTCTCATAGAAAATATTGTTTAAGGCAAATTATTTATTTTTCTTTGGGTCAAGTTTGGGTCTAAATTTAGATCCATTACCCTATTTTTTTTTAACTGGGTGAATGAAAGCTTTTTTACAGTGTGTTTTAACAATACCTAAAAATCTATTTATGTTTTTCTTTTCTTGAATTTTTTTACATAATTTTTTTTTTTTTTCATAAAATGAAAGCTGGTCAAAATAAATGTTTTCATTTGTTGTTATTTCAAAATCTGGGTAATATATTACCCACAAAATATTGATTTATTAACAGTTGTGAAGTTGAATTGTTCCTATTGTGCGTTCAAAAAATGAATACAGACATTCTGTATGAAAACATTACAGTCTGAAAGCATGGTACTTTTTCTGTAATTGTATAAAAGATAGATAGATAGTTAGTGAATTCCAGAGAAAATATTTTTTAGTGGTCTCAATTCTTTCATAGTTGTATATATGGTATATGCCAGTGGTTGCCAACCTTTTTTTTTTGCCTGAAACCCCCTTTTCCCCTGGAAAATAGTGTAAGGCCCCCCTCCACATTTAATGAAATTACAGCTCATGTAAGTTTGCAGTAAAAATGACAAAAAAAAATTGCACTGTGGCTAGGTCAGGGACACTTTGCTTTGTTCAGGTAACTATCTTGGTATTTCCTGCATTTCGTGTTGGGGTCCAGTATGCTGGGGTCATTACTATTAGCTGCTGAAGGTGAATCAGTGAGACTTTTGTGGAGGACGAATTACAAATTTGTCGGTTTTTTGGTCAGGCAGGGGATACAATGAGTGATCTATAAGGCAATATGATCGTTCTCCTAACTGTCCACTGCTAAAAAACTTTAAAAAATATGACGTGACCCCCCACAAAGCTCGATGAGGGCCCAGAGTGTTTTTAGCCACTCTGAGGTGATTTTGAGTCTTAAATTGGCCACAACTTTCTTTGTTTCAGCAAATGGAAAGATTTTTGGTGAAATTCTTGGCAAATTTACTACCCTTCCATTATGTTGGTAGCTGTTTTGACACATTGACTTCCATTATAATGGCATTTTTTTATTGCAAAGCCACCATATAATCATGCATTCTTAACTGTTGCTGGTTTTCCTTGTTGGGAAGAGGTCAAAGTTGTCATTTTTGCTGACAGATAAATAAATAAATCCGTTCTTCAAGTGACTCCATTTCTCCATCAGGCTTGGTTTAAAACACTGAATTAATGGATTCGTTGTGTGTGTATAAAAACTTTTTGACCTTTCATGATGGACAAAAATTCAGGTGTCATAAAAATTGTTTATTTGTGTCCTCAAAGGTTTTGAATCATAAGAGGTTGAGTAACGGATAACAGAATTTCAATTTTTTTGTATAATATCCTTGTAATTATTAGTCATGCAGTATACCACACGATATATGCCCAAACACTGCTGCATCTGCTTAAACCTGCACTATGTAAATATTGGTTGTTCTTGTTATCGAAACTGATCTGTTTCTTTGGTTTCCACCTGTTGATGTCCTACTAAAACATTAACATGACTTCTCCCATTTCTTTTCTCCACCCGCAGGCCCATTCTTATATCATCAGCTGTCTAAAAGAAGAGATGCCTGTTGTTTTCTGCAGAGGAAAGAAGCGGCGAGATCTAATCTATGACCTTCCCACCATCTATTCCAGAATCCAACAGCGCCATCAGATTTCACCAGGAGATTTTCCTGACTGTGCCAAGATGCAGGTTCGGATGTTTAAATACATGTTTAAATACGTCACAGTCAAGCATGTTTACTATGATTTTTGGGCTTTCTTCGTATCTATAAGCATTACAAGCACAGTCTTAAAGGTGTGGTATGTAAGATTGACACGCAGTGGTTGAACTAGGTATTGCACCTATGGTTCAAAACACATGCAAGAGCAGGTTGCCAGAAGGACAACGCCAACAAAGGCTGATTTAAATCGTGCTTTAAATAAAATCGCGGCGCGCGATACACTACAGACAATTTAGCATACCCAATTCACCTGTTCTGCATGTCTTTGGACTGTGGGGGAAACCGGAGCACCTGGAGGAAACCCACGCGAACACGGGGAGAACATGCAGACTCCACGCAGAAACGCCGACTGACCCAGCCGAGGCTCGAACCAGCGACCTTCTTGCTGTGAGGCGACAGCACTACCTACTGCGCCACCAAGTCGCCAAATGTGAAAATCCAATTCGTAAATCCAAAACACAATTCGTAAATTTGCAAATCCAAATCATAAATCCAAAGCGCAATTCGTAAATGTGTTAATCCAAAATGCCATTTGTAAATGTGCAAATCCAAGTTGTAAATCCAAAACTCAATTTGTAAATGTGCAAGTCCAATTCGTACATTTAAAACATAATTCATAAGTGTGAAAATCCAAGTCACAAATCCAAAATGCCATTTGTAAATGTGCAAATCCAAATTTTAAATCCAATACACAATTCATAAATGTGCAAATCCAATTTGCAAATCCAAAACGCAATTCATAAATGTGCAAATCCAATTTGCAAATCCAAAACGCAATTCATAAATGTGCAAATCCAATTCATAAATTCAAAGCGCAATTCGTAAATGTGTAAATTCAAGTCACAAATCCAAAATGCCATTTGTAAATGTGCAAATCTAAATCGTAAATTCACAACACAATTCGTAAATGTGCAAATTCAAGTCACAAATCCAAAATGCCATATGTAAATGTGCAAATCCAAATTTTAAATCCAATACGCAATTCGTAAATGTGCAAATCCATTTTGCAAATCCAAAACGCAATTCGTAAATGTGCAAATCCAATTCGTAAATCTAAAGCGCAATTCATAAATGTGCAAATCCAATTCGTAAATCCAAAGCGCAAATTGTAATTGTGCAAATCCAAAAGCAATGCATTAATTCATGAGTAAAAAGCATAAATATTTCCCCAACATTCACACAGTTGCTTAACTTAATACATTTAAAATGTTTACACAAATATGTATACCAAGTTCTTGAATTGACTTCCGTCACACATTTATAAACTGAGCTTTATGAATTTAGTTTTGTATTTACTAATTGGTTTTTGTAAATGTGAATTGTGCTGTGTGCGTATAAATTTTATTTTGTAAATGCATTATTACTAAGACTGATCTGACTCCATATAAAGACTTCTTCTATGGCAGCGTTTCTCATAGACATAATGCAGGCAGTGGCATAGTGTAAAAATGTGAATGAAAGTTCTGAAGTGAAAAAAAGGTTTCTCATGCCCTGGTAGAGAGTAATGAAGGAGGAGGGACTAGATATCAATGCACACTGTGTAAGGACCTTTCAATCAAAACACAGTTCATGCACGAAGCTCTTTAAACAAGCTGGATATGCAAATCATCTGTGTTAAATAAGAAAAACATGCAAAAATGCAGATCAGTGGAGCACGAGGACCGGAATTGAGAAACTCTGTTCTTCTACAAAACCCATTTTTGTTTAATAGTTTGAGTTACAACCAAGTGTATTATCAGTGTTTCTCAACCTCGTTCCTTGAGGACCACCAACATTGCATGTTTTGGATGTCTCCTTTGTCCTTTGGTCAGTGCTAATAAGCTGATGATCTGAATCAAGGGTGTTTGGTTAAGGAGACATGTAAATGTGCAGAGCTGGTGGTCCTCCAGAAAGGTGGTTGAGAAACACTGCAGTATATGATATTGGTCTGATAAGCATTTTTATATTCCCATTGCACACAGGAGCGACTCATGAGTCACAACTTCAAGTTTAAAGGCCTCAAGCCTAAGCTCTTGGCTGGGTTGGATGAGCTCCTAAACACTGACATTGCCAAGCTGATGCCTCTATTACGCCAAGAAGAAGAAGAAGCAGCTGATCATCTTTTAATACAAGGAGGACCTTTAGAGTCTCAAAGGGGCCCATTTATTGTGGGGAACCCGTTTCATCACTCTGGATCCAATGGAGAAATCAATCAGGTGTCAAATGAAGAATGGGTGGTGTCAAAAGATAAAGCAAAGTTCGACGAGATCTTCTACAACCTCTCGCCTCATGAGGGAAAGCTGAGTGGGACTAAAGTGAAGGAGTGGATGTTGCGCACTCGACTGCCCAGCTCGGTCCTGGGACGAATCTGGAAGCTGGCGGACGTGGATTGTGATGGTAAGTTGGACGATGAAGAGTTTGCTTTGGCCGGTCATCTCATTGAGGTAAAGTTGGAAGGGTTTGGGCTTCCTCATGAGCTGCCCACACATCTGCTGCCACCGTCTAAAAGACACCGCAAGAACTCTAAGATTACAGGTGATGATTAGTCTGCATGTCCTAATGTTTATAAGGACAGTGTTTATTCAACATGCAAGTCATGAATAATACTAATCACTCCTGTTATGCTTAACATTACCTATATCTTACAATGATTGGATGATTAAATCCTCTGTAGACAGAAATGGTCTCAAGAGGCAACTTGTTTTGATAGTTCTCTTTGCCCTTGGGAAGGGAACAGCTTATCCATACTTAAACATGATTGGCTGGTTGTAGAAATGCCCTCAATGTTATTATGAGACATGCAAATGTCAAAACCTAAAGGGTTAGTTCACCCAAAAATGAGAATTCTGTAAATTTATTCTGCAAATATTGGGGTGCTGTGTAGTTTACGAAATCCTGCTAGATTTGACATCACGCTGCTTTGTTTACTGCAGTAACAAAGGCAACATGGTAATGCCTGCTGTTTTATAGGCGCCACCTGCTGGATTAACATTATAGGATTAGTTTTGTACTATCAGTATTTAGTAAATATACTGAAAGTTAAAATCACCAGTGATCCTGGTTGAAATCTAAGGTGTCGAAGAGCTTAAAAATGTTTGGAAAGAGTCTTACAAAGGTCTTTAAAGACATTACATTTCATTATCTGATTCCTGTATATGTATTTCATAAATGTATATCTGTTTATAATGGGTCTTGAGACACCTAAAGTCGTCTGTCCACAACCTCTTAAAACACACTTGGGACACGTATATATATTAATTTCTGCAGTATATACCCAGATGTAAGGAGACACTGCTCGCTGCAGAGCCATTTGAGCTCCAGGAAGGGGGAGCATGAGCTCTCGCTCCTCCTCCTGTAAGCTATTTTAATGCGTACACCCACCCCACCCCTAACCTCAACCCCCAGTGACATCACTCATAGAAGAAGTGCAAGAAAGGAGGAGCTGGAGCTCAAGCTCCCTCTTCCTGGAGGTCAGCTCTGCCCAAGTGGTGCTCACTGCATGGGGGGATGTAAGTGCAATTCTTTTGCTTATATTTTATATTTCAGCGAGGGTAATGATGGACTATAAATGCACAGGTAAATGTTGACCTCGTTGACCTAATCACGACAGGGTATATATTGAACTAGCCTACATGTACATAAAATTGTAAATACACATAACACCATTCGAATATAGACATGTACAGATGTATACAAGCGTATATCAATGCATTTTAGGACATGTTGTACATTTATTTTGCCGGGGAGAGGACTTTACCTTTAGACCAACAGTATACAGCTTTTGTGCCGTCCTGCCATGAACCCCTTTGACCGGGGAGAGGAGGTTGCATCCGACCAATGTTTGCTGGGTAAATTAGAGAGCTCACTCACCTCCAAGAAGGGTCCAGAGACATTCAAAGTCATTGTCAAAACATTTCATGTGACTTCAGTGGCTCAACCAAATTCACACAAAGCACCAAGAAAACTTTTGTGTGCCAAAAAACTAAAAATGCACCTTTATTTTCTCTTTCATGACAGGTCTGAGTGCATCCGTATGACTTATTGCCATTTATGCTGGCTTCACATTAAGTGAACTTAGGTATTTGCAAATGACTTACAAAAGCCAATTCAAATGTGCGAATAGAGGCAAATTTCAACTGGGCAGCACGAATCATGAGGAATGTGTGATGTGTTTGCTGCAAACATGCAGAATTTAACATGTCTTCCGCCCCAACAAAACAAAACTGCAGAAAAATCATGTGAGGTCAAAAACATCCCATGAGTGATGCAGTGTGCGTGTTTTAATGTGATTTCATGATTTAAGTCAACAGCACAATACACACGCCATCATATATCTCTAATTAAGCACACACCATAATCTGACATGGAAGTCCAGGCCTGCATCCAACGGTTTTGTATTTTTTCTGGACGTTGAACATCTTGGTGCCCTTTTGGTTTATTTGCTAATAAGTTACTGAGCTAAAATTGTAGTTTTTGTGTGTTTATTTGGACTAAATGCTGTAGCAAAAAAGAGTTTCATTTAATGATTTTCGGCATGTGTGGAACGGTTCAAAATTCAAATTTACACAAGTTTGAAAAAAAGTAAGTTGAATCAAAATAACTGTACAAGTCACTGCAACTCACATTACATTAAACTGACATCTGAATTTTGTTCAGCCAACATACATTCGTTCATTTTCTTGTCTGCTTAGTCCCTTTATTAATCAGGGGTTGCCACAGTGGAATGAACTGCCAACTTATCCAGCACATGTTTTATGCAGCGGATGCCCTTCCAGCTGCAACCCATCACTGGGAAACATCCATACACACTCATTCACACACTAACACTACGGACAATTTAGCCTACCTAATTCACCTGTAATGCACGTCTTTGGACTTGTGGGGGAAACCGGAGCACCCGGAGGAAACCCACGCGACCATGGGGAGAACATGCTAACTCCACACAGAAATGCCAAATGCCAACTTAACCAGCCGGGGCTCACACTTTCTTGCTGTGAGACGATTGTGCTACCCACTGCGCCATCGTGCTGCCCTGTTCAGCCAACAAATTATTTTGATTGGTTAAGTAATATAACATATAGCTGTGAATTTTTGATCATGCAGTTTTTGCAATATACGCGTGTTTGATTCAGGGTTGTTTGGAGTCGACTCAGACTATTATTTCTGACCCTGTTTTGATGTAAAATAAATGGAGCTGAAGAGTCAGTTGTCCAAGACTAGGAGGAGTCTAGTTATTATTATTATATTAATTATTATATTATTATAAGTCACCTTGTAATTAAAAACTACTGTAACGAGATCAATGTGAATCTGTTGCCTAATTTTACATTTAGGGAAATTCACGAGCAGCAGCTGGTGTCAAATAATTATAATGCATAATTAAATAAACAATAAAGAATGCATTCTTTAATAAATTTATATAATTTCAAGAGTTTTTTGGTTGTTATTTATTATTTTTTCATGTTTCATGTTTAGGTTATTAGGATTAGGGTTTAGGGAGAAAGGGTTTAGAAAAAAAAACATTTTGTAAAATTATCAGATGAATAAAGTTATTACAATTATTAAATTATATTAGTGTCAAAAATATATTTAGCTTTCCCCTAAAGTCTCTGACATTTTTGGGACTGAGTTGTGTTAAATGGCTATATGTGAGAGTAAATTTCCACTTTCAGACAAAAAAGGTTGTAAAATTATTATAAATACATAAATTAATCTATCTTACTTGAGAACTTAATTTCTTAGGGAACCACAAGTTATAAATTCGAAGGAAGTTACAGTTAAACTTCAATACAACGGGGTTCATCAACTGGTAATTCTCAGATAAACTGTTCTTATCAGATTTATACTGTCCAAATATAAATCATTGGTACTAAAAAAAAGTTACTTAATAGTTATTGATGTTGTTTACACGTAAATTGACATTCCAAAGAAGTTTCCAGTATTAATTTAAAAAGTAAATGCAGTTATAATACAGTTAAAAACATAAACCTTAAATCTGTGATTATTTCACATTTGCTCTTTTTTTTTTTTTTCATAATAATTTTTTTCAGGGTTTTCACCTTTATTGTATAGGACAGTAGAGAGTATTGACAGGAAAGTGTGGGGAGCAGAGAAAGGGGAATGATCAGCACAGGACCACGAGGACCCAATCAGACTTGAGTCGCCGCGAGCACCGAAGTGCATGTGTCGACACACCAACCACTACACCACTTGCGCCAACACACATTCGCTCTTTATTGAGAGTTTGTGATTAGATTGCCTACAAAATGATTTTTAGCTTCTTTTTTAATCTAAGGATGCTATTTGGTGGAAGATTAGGGCAATCTGGAACTGAGTTGCAAGTATCTAGAAAAATGAGAACTGGAAACTGAGAGTTTTTTATTAACTGTGGAAAGCTGGGAAAAATATTATCGATAGCTATAAATATCACCGACAACAGAAATCCTTGCTTTCTGCCAAATATTTAATGTCTTATCATTAAGTGAAGGGGGAAATGCGAAAATAAACAAAATTAAGTTATCCTAAAGATATTGTGGATGTCATAGAATACATAGAAAACAAATTAACCTACAGATTTGAGATGCAGACCTGGTGCAGTGCAATCTGAGCTGCATCCAATGCTTTTTAATGGTCTCACTTAACCCTACCCCTAACAGTGATGTCACTCGCTCCATTTGGGTGCCTTGTGTCTGACATTGCATCACTGAGTGCATCACTTTCAGCTTGCATCATAAAGGCTGTATCCAGACACTATTGACAGATTAGTTTTTTTGGTATTTTTTTTTTAAGTATTTTTTATTTTTATTTTTGCTTTTTCTTTTGTGCCGCTTTGTTTCACTCATAGGTTTCACTATAAGAAATACATACGTTAGTCAACTCCTGATTCACACTCCAATCCAGATGTAAAGCTTTTTGGTAATGCTCCAAAAAGCTGGTTGGCAACCGCCAAAAAAAAAAAAAACACAAGTATTGACAGATTTAGAAGGAGTAATACTTAAAAATAACCACTGGGTGTCCCTGTAGAGACGAGTTTCGAAGCCTCGACACATTTGCTTCGACTGTGTATAATACAGTGCATAATCGGTGGAGCTCCGACAACATTGTTTACTGTGCTGTCGTGTAAATTTCCTCGTTTTGCTAAACATTTTAGCGACAAATCTAAAGGGACTTTAGCGGAAGAAAATGAAATCTCGCGAGGAGTGGGTGTGCAGACACTAGCTCCTCCTCCAATCTTTCATAACAATCCAGGAAACAGCTGGAACATATCTTCCAGACCCGAAAGTAATTTCCTCAGTTTGGTATCTGCGTAGCACACAGAGGCATAGCAAAACCAGCCAAGTCGAGACCCTCAGGCACTGTCAGGATGACCGTCAAAGTTCATATCGTTTACTGGTAGGTTACTGTACTCTATATTTTTAGGCTTATTGCAGCCAGTGCTATTTTTAGATGGATTCTATGACAGATTTATAATGCACTCGCCAAGTTTAATAGAAATTACAGATGTAGAAGTGTTTTTATAAGTGGTTAAACGCGTATTTTTTGAGGTAAAGTTGTTTTTATATCTGTTTGTTACATGCTTCCCATATTGTTTACCTCGCTACTTTGAATATTCGGTATAAAATAGCCTGTAACGTTAAGTATAACTTCAAAACAACATTAGCACTATTTATATCGACTGTAAACAATGTTGAACTTTGATAATCATTGGCTGCTAATATGATTCACCCATTAGGAATTGACAAATAATACTTTTCTTATAACGTTATTATTACGAATCAAGTCCGAATGCGTGTATATAAAACCAACTTTGCCTCAATTTTTATGTTCTGTCAGTAAATGTAGATCAATATAACCATTAATACCAAAAATACGGAGGACATACAGTAGCGTTGTTTGCGCTTCGCTTATTGTTTGGGTTGTTAGGTGCACCCGCCCTTATGTTTCCATGCTCAGCAGGATTTGCAGGTTTAATGGTTTGGATTCCTGCATTCACTGCTGTTTTTTTAACAACCGAATGATTACGAGCTATGCATGGTAGCTCAAAAGATTGGAATCAGAAAAATCTTTGTAATTTCTGAACAGTCATAGGTTATAAAACATGGTTATTATGCGTATTACATTTTGACCAATCAGGTGAACATTATTTAAATATGTCTGTTTGTCATCTCCTAGTGGCGGATGAGGGTACCGGCCCAAGGTAAGATTCTTTCACTTCAGTTCATATACCCATTATTTCCTATTATAAGCAGAGCTTGACATTAACTTTTTGGTCACCAGCCACTGTGGCTAGTAGTTTTCCAACATCACTAACCACTCACCATTTTCACTTGTCACAATTTTTCTGTTGGGGAAATAAATAATGCGTGTATAAATTTTGACTTTGACATTGTAAAATTACTTGATTTAGATTTTGTGTTATGTCCACATGCCTCATACATTGTGTATGAACTTGCTCAATGAGCATAAGCAAATGGGTTGTAGTTTCATAGTGTCGTGCTGCACTTAGTTTTTATTACACGTGACTTTTCAGGGCTCAACACTAAAGATTTATTTTCTCAAATTTTATCAATTTTTTTTTCCGACCACATCAAAAAATAAATAATTATTTATTAGCTGAATATTTTGAATTATTTGTCAAACCAAGCTAAATATAGCTGTATACGTGCACTTTTTATTCAACTTTTCTTTCTAAAAAAACAAACAATTGACATTTAAAAAAGAATTATTGCCATGTATCTAAAAATATGGTCTCTCAATCACCAGTTAACTACACATCAACTCCCAGTATTTCTCTTTTGCAATCGGGATATCACAATAATTAACCCTGAAAAAGCCAAAGCAGCGCAAACACTACCAAATTACTGTTGTGTTTGCGATAAGGAAAAACGCTAAACACATGCGGGCATTTCTTCTTTCTTTCTTTTTACTGAACTAGTCTGCAATAGCGAAAACAGGAGACGCATTAGAAACAAACAGATGGCCAACCAAAAAGTAACTCGGGGTTATACAAAGTGTCCAACACAAAACGCATACATTTCTGATATACGAGTCCCATCTCGCACTCAATACACTACAATTACTATGGTATAAATACAGCACTAAAACATACAAAAGAGAGAGAGATCGACTTAGAATAACACTTACCTGTTTAATAATGATTTGATATGCTATAGTTAGAAATTACGCTGAGTTTTTCAAAAGAACATGATGTTGTCCAACAGCTGCAATATTTGTCAAACTGTAGTGAATAAATTGATCTGCTGTCACTCTATGTGGACGGAGTAATACAGAACGGTGAAGAGGCTGTACAAGTGCTGTTATTATGGCAATATCGCACATCTATCAGCCAATCAGATTCAAGAACCAGACAGAACTGTTGTATATAAATGTGTATATATCAGAGATAAGTCACTTTGCTTACAGTTCATTGATCGAATCTGATATAACTAGAATATAACCAGAAGCAGGTGAGCCACATATCCAGCAAGTATTTTTTGTGTCTAAAAGATGTCTAAACATTGATGGCTTGGCTAAAACATAGCTAAATTTAGGCTGTCAGTGGAAATCTAATAGATGTCTAAGAATAGCCATTAGTGGAAACAAAATACTGTGGAAGTCGATGAAGAACATTCTTCCAAATATCTTCCTTTGTGTTCAACTAAAGAAAGCAACTCGAGTGGAGGATGAGTAAATGATGACATCGTTTTCATTTTTGGTTGAACTATCACTTTAATATAATAATGTAATATTTGTTTTCTCTTTTGCAAACAGTTCATCAAACTCAAGACGTTGCTTGAGGATGAATTCCCAAACGAACTTGAGATTGTATGTCAATTAAATCATTTTATCATGACAAACCTTAATGTTTTATTAATACATTTATTAATACATGTGCATGTACAATCGCACAAAGTCTTGTTTTCTCCTAATGATCTTTTCTATTTTACTATGAATTCCCCTGCTCAGACTGGTGAGGGCACACCCTCAACCACAGGCTGGTTGGAGGTGGAAGTAAACGGCAAGTTGGTGCACTCTAAGAAGGTAAAGCTTGACCTCTCACTCGCTCCTTTTTACTCCAATAGATCACAGTTATAAATTTTGAATTTGCCATAATACAATTACCATCCCCATAATGAATTTACTATAATTTCTAGCCTTTATTCAGTTTCTAACTTAAACTGCACTGCACTGTACGTCTTAAGGCTGGTTTATACCCCTGCGTGGAGTGATCGGCGTGACCCATGGCGCATGCCTTGCGCGTAGTGCATTTATACTTGTGTCGCTCTGCAAGAACACTTCTGAGATGCTAGCAGGCAGTAGGTTTTTAATGTTCCTCTGTATCGAGTTTTTCGCGGGTGTTTTGTTTTTTCTGAACGCTGCAAGTAGCTAAAACTCACTCATTCAGAGGCGGGAACCGGTGTTGCCAGCCCAAAAGCTGTCCAAAACCCGCCTTAAAGGACAAAAGACCGCCCAAATTATTAGATTGATATTTAATTTTAATTTATTTAAAGCAAAATAAACCTAGTTACTTTAACTGTCGTCATTTATAACAATACAGCAAAGTATAAATCAGAAGTAACGAAGTATAAATCAGCCTTTCTAGGGAAATCAAAAATGAACATTCGCTCAATATTTACTCACCCTCAAGTGGTTTCAAGCCTGTTTGAGTTTCTTTATTGAACAAAATGGACAATATTTTCAAGGAAGCCGATAACAGGTAACCACTGACATCAATAGTAGGAAAAAATACTATTGAAGTCAATGGTTATTAGTGTTCAGCATTCCTCAAAATATCTTCTTTTGTGTTCAATAGAAGAAAGTTAAACCGGTTTGGAACAAGTGCAGGGTGAGTAAATGATTTTCAACTATCCCTTTAGCTACTGCACAGTGAAGTGTTCATGACTGAATGTTTTGCTATGCAAATCTTGTTTGGCAAAGTACGTGCCTACAATATTTTACATGTAATTTGATTTTTGACAGAACGGAGATGGATTTGTTGACTCCGATTCAAAAATGCAGAAAATCGTGACTGCCATCGAGCAGGCCATAGGGAAATGAGCATGAACTGATCATAGAGGGTAAACCCACCATAAGCTTTTTATTATAACATTTAAATAAATTAACCTCCTTTTCTTGTCATTCTAATTCTGTTCTGTGTTACGTTTTCACAGCAGTTTTCTTCTCTGTTTGTGGGACTCCTGGGTAGTGCAACAATGATGGTGACGTCCAAAGTGTTTCACGCACGGATGTTGCTTGATGCTCTCCGCTCTTCCCAGGAAAAGAACATCAGAGCAGGAAACTCCCTATGTAAACCGCTTCAGATTAACGCTTTAATGGTTGAAAACGAAAAGGGAAATCTTTAAATTAGACACAATTTGTCAGAACGTGTTAAATTAAGGGTACTTTTGACCTGATTTTTGTTTTTCTCAGTGTGTTTGCCTTTGCTACAACGCACAAGTTTAGGGAATGTTCTGGCATTACTTAAGACTTTAATGCAATAAAGGATGTTACTGGCTTTGTCTTTTGTTCATTGGGGCTCAGCATCAGCACATATTTGTGTCAAACATTAAATATAAATACAGCGGGGAAAGTAAGTATTGAAGATGTCAGGTTTTTTCTGGGAATAATATTTCTAAAGGAGCTGTTGAATGCAAACCCAAACAATACAAACACAAATAATAAACAAAACATGTCAACTAACAATGGAATGACACAAGGAGAAAATACTGAAACGTATTTAATACTTATATAAAGGCTTTTTTTTTTAGTGATGGCAGCCTAAAGACACCTTTTAGATGGAGAATGAAGAATTGAGTGTAAAATCTTGAAAGTTTTGTGGGTCTTGTCTTTCAAATCTGATATTTAGTGTGCAATTTATATTGGATTTAAGTCAGGTGATTGGCTGGGCCATTCTACAGCTTGATTTTCTTTCTCTGAAAGCATTTGAGAATGTCCTTGGCTGTGTTTTAGATCATTGTCTTGCTGAAATGTCCACCCTGGTTTCATCTTCATCATCCTGCTAATGTAGACTGAAGCAGATAATATTCATTTACACTGAGGAAGGGCAGAGGGTTGCTGAAGAACTATTGAGAGATTTCAGCTGCTGTCTGGGCTTTCCATGTCTTTCTGCACCTCCCTTTCTTCATGTGTTCAATACTTTTTCTCTGTGTCATTTCATTTTATTGTGCATTACTTTATTTCTAAACTAATTAGATTTGCTTTCTTTGCATACATGGATTTATTTGGTAAATTTCAAGTCACCAGCACCATTAGAAATATGTTTTCTAAGAAAAATGGTGATGTATTCAATATTTATTTTAACACTGTCACACAAAGGGTTGTATAACAAGTCATAATCTGAAATGACCCAGAATATAATCATAAAAATGGAAGTGTAAATGGGGCATTTTATAAACACTTCCTTGTAGCAGTCTAAATGTAAGAAGCCGTCAAACTGACGTCAACATGGAAGAACCGCCACTTCAAACTCTGAAGCAAATGGTGAAATTTGATTGAAGATTACCAAAACAAACTTTTTTTTCCCCAGTAAACTTAAGCAGATTGATCACCAAAAGTATAACAATGTGTGCTAGCAAAATAAACATAGTAAATTCTGATTTCACACTGAATTTAATCCCCTGAATATTTTCTGCAGTCTTTAGTTTATATAAAAAGGGATTTTATATGATATTTTGTAATAAATGAAAAATCCAGTACCCATTGACATTCATACTATTTTTTTTATTTTTTTTTACATGGATTTTAATGAATACTGGTAACATAGTGTCCTGACATTTTATCATACCTGTCAGATTATGCTACCAATACTATTTGAATAGTTCTGGGGTTGGAGTAGGTTATGGTGATACGGCCTTATATCACATCACTACATATCAAAATTTAACCTGAAAGTGGGACATCAGTAGCAAACGGTCAATCACATGCTTTGATGTATAACTATACTGTGATTGACATCTTGCAATGGACTAAACCAGTGTTTCTCAACCACGTTTCTGGAGGACCACCAGCTCAACACATTTCCTTGTCTCCTTAACCTCATCAGCTCATTAGCAGAGACTTAAAGACCTGTAATGAGTGTGACAGACAAAGGAGACATCCAAAAGATGCAGTGCTGGTGGTCCTCATGGTTGAGAAACACTGGACTGAATGCAATTCAGAGGCAAAGATAATGGTTTAAAAATACCGAAAAATGAAAAACATTTACTGTATATAGCAAGAGGAAAAGAGCTGTCCACCATTGTTGTTCATCATGTGTGTACAGAGACAGATCATACCTCATATGTAATCTTGTTCATCCATTTTCCTTTGGCTTTGTCCCTTATTTATAAAAGATTGCCACAGTGGAATGAACCGCCAACTATTCCAGCATATGTTTTACGAAGCGGATGCCCTTCCAGCCACATCCTTGTACTGGGAAATGCCCATACACACTCTCATACATACAGTACACTTTGGCCAATTTTTGTTTACCCAATTCAATTATTCTGCATGCCTTTGGACTGTGGGGGAAACCCGGTGGAATCCCATGCCAACATGGGGAGAACATGCAAACTGTGACAATCGGATGGTAGGGTCGGAATTTGGCATCAACAACATGAAAGCATGAATCTATCCTGCCCTGTGACAACGGTTCAGGCGGCTGCTGGTGGTGTAATGGTGTGGGGGATATTTTCTTGTCACACTTTGGGCCCATTGGGACCAATTGAGCATCATGCAATGCCACAGCCTACCTGAGTATTGTTGCTGCATGGATGTGCAGCCGACAGATCTGCAGCAACTGAGTGATGCTATCATGTCAATATGGACCAAAATCCCAGGAATATTATCAGTACCTTGTTGACTCTATGTCACGAAGGTTTAAGGCAGTTCTGAAGGCAAAAGGGGATACCCGATACTAGTATAAGGTGTCTAAGTACTAATAAAGTGGCCTGTGAGTGTATATTAGATACAATTTCACTTTAAGTTATATGAAATCATTGAATAAATAAATTTTGAACAAAAAATAGTATAATACTGCACATCAGCTACAGACGCTAGTAAATTTTGCCTAGTGTGTAGCTAACCAGTATTCTACAAGGCACAACATGCATGCAGGACGCTGCCGTCATATCATTTAATAATAATTAAAAAACACCTTTCATAAAATATTAACGCGCTTTCGAGCAACGCTATGTGGCCTGTATGGGAATGAAGGCTTTTCACTTGTCTGTTTTTTTCCCATAATTCCAGCAGAAGCGCTGTGCCGCAGACACACTCCGGAAGTGAGGCGTTTATTGACAATATGGCGACCGGGCCAGCTGAGCAGGGACTGGACGTTTTTCGGTTTTGCCAGTGACCGCGGTTGTGGGTTATGAAAGCGATGAAGTGTTATGAATGAAGGCACTCGGGAGTCGTCGGGATGTTGTCTCTAAGCTGAGTGCGCGTTCACAGCTTCAGATCCATTATGTCGTTCTTCAGGCGGAAAGGTAAGGAAGTGGCCGCTCCATGATGATGGTAACGTTAGTGGTGGCTGTGATGATGGGGTGCTCGCCGGACTCTCTGGGCTTTTTTGGAGATCGTGTACACATTAACGTCACATCAAAACTGGTTCATTATTTATATAATCCCCTTTTTATGCGTATAGGCTTGTCTTTTTTGTATATCAGCTAATCAGGATGTGGCATTTGCGGGTCGTGTACACGTTTTGCAGTTCAGGTCACCAAATGAGAGCTTAATTTTTATTATAGTTATACATTTCTTACATAGAAATAACATTTCATTCTGGTTAAAAACAATCAAACAAACCAGGTGTGTTCTCATGTACATTATAGAAATACTCCTGTTATAGTGTCAGTCATCTGACAGTTAGCCATGTCATAATCCACATATATAATTTGGAATGAAGCAATCGATTTCCCATAGGACACATATATATCCCAATACTGTAGTTTGTTCTAGGCATGGGCCGGTAAACGATTCTTATGGTAGTAAAACCTTGGGTAAAAATATCACGGTTTCATTCGGTCATTACAATTACTTCTCTAAAATAAGTTCTTTTTAAATGTCTTTGTAAAAGACAAAAACTTTTTTTCCATTTAACACAATATATTTTATTATAAGTAAATATGTCAGGCTAAATTAATATAATAAATCATTGGCTTCTCCTGTCTTTATTACTTGGGAACTTAAAAAGCTATATCTTGTATATCTTTTTTCCCCGTTGGATATAAAGTAAACCACTGCACTGTTGAGGTCTATTGGGGAATTACCAACCTACGTCACACATGATGTCACAGGAGTTCAACCGTGCATACCGGTTGTAATAGCAAACATGTCGTGTTGTGCGGTAGGATGCCAAAATCGAAAGTCAAAAAATACAAAACTTTAATTTTACTTTAATATTGCTTTTAATGCCAACCACAGACATCTTTGGCTAATAGCCATCAGAAGAGCTGAATGGAGTGAGGACCTAATTAAAAATGCTTGACTCTGCAGCTCTCATTTAATATCAGGTAAGTTCACGCTAGGCATGGGACGATAACAGTTTTCAAGGTATACCGCGGTTTGAAAAAGTCAAGGTTTTAAAACCGACAACATTTTCTGTAATACCGTTACCGTTTTTTTTAGGACAACAGTAAATCCAGCAGAAAAAATATCAAAAGTTGCCATTTTAAACTGTAAATAAATCTGTGTTTTTAAAATTAATGAAGACAGCAGAAGTCAATGATTCCATTTAATTATTTAGCCTGACATGTTTACTGCTCCAAAATATTATAAATCTTTCAAAAAATAAAATATATTGTTTTCAAAGAAAAAAAAAGTTTGTTTTTTACTCAGACATTTAAAAGGAATATATTTTAGAGCAGTAATCACAATACCGTCATACTGTGAAACCGTGATATTTTTAATCCAAGGTTATCATACTGTCAGAATCTTATCCCAGCCCATGCTTAGTTCACGCTATGCTGAGTCATACACATTACTCATTTTTGATTGCAGCAATGATTTCTGCAAAAACAGTTAAATATGTTTAATTAAACTGCAGACACTGAATGCTAAGAAGCAAATGTAAAAATCTAAGTTCACATACCCTGCCGTACAGGTGCAGTTCGCTGTCAGAATGCAGTTGTTTTGCTTGTTGATGATTACCGAGGCCTTGTACAGTTCTGTCTTCTTTCCTTGTCTTTGGCTAGGCAGAACCTCGGTTTTTTAGCACTACAAA
This sequence comes from Danio aesculapii, assembly GCF_903798145.1. Lineage (NCBI taxonomy): Eukaryota > Metazoa > Chordata > Actinopteri > Cypriniformes > Danionidae > Danio > Danio aesculapii. Next base: position 62,915,535 of record NC_079439.1, read on the forward strand.
GTTTTGAGTCTGGTAATCATGGAACATTATTTCTTGCACATGAACACACAGAACAAAATTGTTGGCATCCAAAGACTTGTAGGCCTTTAACTTCTCTCTTGTAAAATCACTTGGAGTTTCAGTGAGATAGTTGTATATTTCGGGCTAGATGCTTGTCCATTTTGTCTTATCCAATCTCCATTGGGAAGGTGCTATCGCAAATAAACCTGTCAGACAAACGCTGCTTACTTTAGCATTAATTTTGCTAAATAACTGTGCTTATCACAGGGTGACAAGCTTTTATAATGCGCTGAAAGCATTATGTAAATAATATATAAAGTATGTAATCAATATAACTTGTCTCTAATACAACAACAGACACTGTACCGCATCGAATGTCATTTCCTCACTGTAAATGCTAGCGCTCCTGGTTTTTTTTTCTGCAACCTCGCTGCGCGCACATCCTGGATGTTTACAAATCAGTAATTCGTCTATAGCATGCTTGCATTTTGGTGTGTAAGTGATTTTTTTTCCCTAATTTGATCATTTTAACTTATGTTCAAAGCTAAAATTTCCATTATGATTTTTTTTCAAAGAACTATAATTAACATGAGCGTTATTATGCATCTATCTTTTACAGATCTGTTTGTCCCCTGACAGAAAAAAACTCATTTTAAAAAAAGGAATCTCATTTTTAAACATTTTCATTTTTGCGTGAACTATCCCTTTAAGATATCTTAATTGTGAATATGAAATGCACATTTTAGGTGATACATTGAACAAATTTTTTTACCCAATTAATTATCATTTCTTTTTCAAATGTTTTCTGAATCGTGGGCTTAATCATTGATGTGGATGTTTTTTTTTTCAGATGGAGATACTGTTACACTAAAAAAGTATTTAACGACACGTCAAAAAATGTAAATACCATAGAAACGGCATGACAAAATTTATTAAAGTTTTTAAATCTTGACTTTTTCCAAACCACAGTAAACCTTGAAACTGGTTATCGCCCCATGCCTAGTTTGATCCCTTTAGAATTGGTTATAGAATTCCTGGATGTATTTTTGTTTTACAAGGAGTGTCTTTTACATTTTTGATCTTTCATGGTATGAACGAACTGGATTATCAGGTCACCTCATTGTCAATACTCAAAGGCTGATATTTAAAGACACTTTTTGATCTTCTGCTGGAATAAAACTATATGTAAATTTAAAAATCTGACTTTTTTATTAGGATAAGGTTATATTAACGTAACTAATTTTGTGCTGCATGATTAATCCATAATATATCCAAGATATATTGCAAAAACACACATGATCTTATTCCTAAATGACATCAATTTAACAGAGTTAATCACAGTTATAAAATGCCTTCATAAGCAGTATTTTTCAACCACGCATCATTATATTTTCTGTTAAAAAAGTCATATTTCAGAAGTACAGTTAGAAGTGTTTTGAATGTGTAAATATATTTACCATAGATATGATGGTTACAGTAGTGAACAGAATAAACTTAATCACCCTTTGAAAGCAACGTAATGTGACGCTTCAGATGAAATAAATTGCATCAATTCAATCGTTACTCCAGAAATGAAAATAAAACAATTACAATTGTATTTCTTACTGAATCATTCATTTAAAAAAACAAAATGAATTTATTCTAGGGCTGCACGCTATTGGACCATTGTCCAAGACAGGGGTGCCCAAACTTCTTCTTTTGAAGGGCCAAAATCCAAGCTTGATTGAGGGCTGTGGGCCGAAAGAAAATACAGCAAACTGTATTACATTAAAGTTGCCATGGGTAATTTTCTCATTTATTTAATTATATTTGTAAATAAATAGAAAAAAAATACTTCAATCGAATTTACTAATCCATTTTTAAATTTATATTATTTTAACTTGCAATAAAACCATACAATTTTTTTTTATCCAAACAATGGAGTTCAATGCCAAATACACTAGTCATGCTGAACCTGCCTTTGCCTTGATTTTCATGCTGATGTCTTCTGCTTTGTACCCTATTCATTAAGTGACAGTATGTACATTTAAAAAAAAATCTGATTTATTTACATTTAATTGAAACGTTTAATTTCAGTTTGCTTTTTTTGTTGCGTAACAATAAAATAAACAAACAAAAGGTTAAATTAAAATAGAAATGAGAATCTGTTAAAGACAGTCCCTAACCCATCCCAATCAAGGGTCAACTTTGCAAAGGAAAAGTACAAATAATAATAATAATAATAATAATAATAATAATAATAATAATAATAATAATAATAATAATAATAATAATAATAAAAGTATTCAGGTGCAGAAATTGAATTAAATGTAAAACAACAATATATGCAACGTTGAGTTGGGATTATTATTTATCAAAACCAACAAATTATAACCATACCAGAATGAATGTTTATCATTGGCATGCATTTTAAAGGCATAAAGAGCATTTAATGAAGAATAATTTGACTGAAATATTAATACAAAGATGACAACACAGCATAGGTCTCAAACTCAATTCCTGGAGGGCCGCAGCTCTGCACAGTTTTTCTCTAACCCTGATCAGACACAGCTGATCCAAATAATAAAGGTGTTCATGACTTTTTTTGAGCAACTCAATTATTTGGATCAGCTTGTGTTTGATTGGGTTGGAGCAAAACTGTGCAGAGCTGCGGCCCTCCAGGAATTGAGTTTGAGTCCTATGCTGTGTTGTCATCTTTGTATTAATATTTGACCCAAATTATTCTTCATTACATGCTCTTGAAATGCCTTTAAAATGCATGCCAATGATAAACTTTCACTCTGGTATGGTTATAATTTGTTGGTTTTGATAAATGATAATCCCAACTCAACATTGCATATCCTGCGATGTGACTATTGCGGACAGACACATTGCGGTATCGATGCTGAAATGCTATATTGTGCTGCCCAAATACATCCAGTGATAAAACAAAGTCTTTAGGCGAGTCATTGAATCATTTTAAATGATTCTAAATAAAATTATATTCTAAATAATATATATATATATATATATATATATATATATATATATATATATATATATATATATATATATATATATATATAATTAATTATTATTATTATTAAGTAGTGACAAGAATCTTTAAAAATATATATATTTGCCTCATTTAATGTATGTCTATCCACCTTTTGTCCACACTTGTTGTTTTTTTAAAACCTTTTACATGGTTATGGAAAACCTGGAAATGTTTAAAGTTGTGCTTTCCAGTCATGGAAGAAAATAATAAAATAAAAAATTCTGGTAGTAAGTCAACTGGAAAACTAACAAGATATAATTGATCAAAGCAAATGGAGTCTTAAGTTTGTCATGTATAATAAACCATCAAATGAATCTGTAGTTTGCTGCTACATAAAGCAACTATTATTTCCTGGTATCCCTGTTCACATGATAAAGAGCGTACACATGTATCCTGTGACTTCAGTCTGTGAGCATTAATCAATGTGGCTGCCCTAAGGGAAGGAAGGATGCCCTCTTAGCCCATGCTCTGTTTAACAGGAACCTCCTTTTCTCTTTGTTATATAGTCCAGTTCTTATTATCCTCTCTGTTTACTCCATCCACCAGAGATACAGTAGTTAATTGTATGTTATGAGGGCAGCAGTGAATTATGAAATGCTTGAAGTGATGTAAGACATGCTGCTCGTATGTCTTTACTTGCACTCTTCACAAATAATGACTGGTTTGATGGAAAAGCTTGTCATTTTGTTTTCCGTGATGCAGGTTTATTTGCCAGCAGTGCTTTTTGTTGACAGATTTGCAGAAGGCCTCACCCCATGCAAATCCACAAAACATAAAATGGAAAGACTCAAAAAATAGGCAAAGTGTAAATCAGTGCAACTGAGGAGTCAAATAAAGAAATATAATGTTAATGTATTGTAAATGTCATTATTTTATTTTTAATCGTGGTTGTTAAATCTAACTGCTGTCATTTGGAAATTGCTGCAGTTACTTTAAAAGGCACAAGGGGGAAACAAATCAAAATTCAGAGGTGCTTTTTAAAATGCGTGTCTTTTATTTTCACTTTCAAATTTGAGAAATCTTTACGGTATGGAGCCAGATCATTCTTAATAATAATACATTTACAAAAATAAAATTCATATGCGCACAGCGCAATTCACATTTACAACATCCAACTCGTAAATCCAAAACACAATTAATAAATGTGCAAATCCAATTCGTAAATCCAAAACACAATTAAAAAATGTGCAAATCCAATTCGTAAATCTAAAACGCGATTTTTAAATGTGCAAATCCAATTCGTAAATCTAAAACACAATTAATAAATGTGCAAATCCAATTCGTAAATCCAAAACACAATTAATAAAAGTGCAAATCCAATTCGTAAATCTAAAACGCGATTTTTAAATGTGCAAATCCAATTTGTAAATCCAAAACGCAAGTTTTATATGTGCAAATCCAATTCGTAAATCCAAAACGCAATTTTTATGTGTGCAAATCCAATTCGTAAATCCAAAACGCATATTTTATATGTGCAAATCCAATTCATAAATCCAAAACACAATTTTTAAATGTGCAAATCCAATTCGTAAATCCAAAATGCAATTTTTATATGTGCAAATCCAATTCGTAAATCCAAAATGCAATTTTTATATGTGCAAATTCAATATGTAAATCCAAAACTCAATTTTTATATGTGCAAATCCAATTCGTAAATCCAAAACGACATTTTTAAATGTGCAAATCCAATTCGTAAATCCAAAACGTAATTTGTAAAAGTGCAAATCCAATTTGTAAATCCAAAACACAATTCATAAATGTGCAAATCCAATTCGTAAAATCAAAACACAACACATAAATATGCTAATCTAATTTATAAATTCAAAACACATTGCATGAATTCACAAGTAAAAAGCATAAAAATTTCCACAACGTTCACACAATATGATCTGGCTCCATATTGCGAGGGTTTAAGAGAGAGACTGTGTAAATTGTTTATACCTCTCTAATAATAGTTTAAATCAAACTACTTTAAATCAACCACCAGCAAATCCAAAACCTTGTTGCTGAGAAAAATAGCTAACATAGTTTTTCACATGCAAATAATGGTAACACTTTACAATAAGGTTCATTAGTTAATGCATTTACTAACATGAACTAATCATGAACAACACTTGTACAGCATTTATTAATCATAATTGAACATTTACTAATGCATTATTAACATCCAAGTCCATGCTTGTTAACATTAGTTGATGCGTGAGTTAACATGAACTAACAATGAACAACTGTATTTTCATTAACTAATGTTAACTAACATGAACAAATACTGTAGTAAATGTATTGTTCATTGTTTGCTCATGTTAGTAAATGCATTAATTAACATTTAAGTAATGAACCTTAGTGTAAAGGGTGACCCAAATAATAAAATTTTTTTTAATGTCACAAAAATATTAATGGCGATTACATTAATTAATGGCATGTCCAAAATTGTCGTATTACAGTTGTTTTCATACTGCACGAATCTCTGGGGTCAGCATTCATTTCACTACATGACTACACTTAAACCAACTCTTTCTTCAATTTCTTTCACACAATTAATTAGTTTATGATTTATTTTGTTGCTTGCCCAGTGAACTGTTACATGCTGCTCCATCTGAAAGCGCATGCTGGATATTTACTACTGATTGCATAAATGGCTTTATTTATTGCCTGGCCTGTGTGTTTGTTAGTTACATCTGTGCAAATGTGTTATTATTTTTAAATCACTTTAATATTTAAAGGGACAATTTACAAAAGAGTCAGTTAATCACAATAATTTGTAACAAGTTTTATTTAAATAATTTAGTGCACACAAAGCATGACAAAGCCCCTATATTGACATTGAATGGATGGCAATTTATACAAGTCGTATTTTTACCATACAACGTTATGTTGGGTTCTCCCAGATGTACAAAAAATGTTAAAATATTACGAAAATGGCTAACAACATATTCGTTTTCAACCATTAGCATTACAAAAATGTTAACAATAACAATTAGATTTATGTATGGACACCAAAACAGGGCTATTAATCGTAGAAAGACTATTAATTACAATAATTTCTTAAACAATTATTCGTTAGCCAAATTTCATAATCCCAACAATAAATAAATAAACAAATAAATGTAAATAATATTTGCCATGTTCTTTATTTCACAGCTAAAGGAAAGGAACCTGAGAGAGCAGCAGATGCCAAAGCCAGCAAATGTAAGTGTCTAGTGCACAGTTGTTTCCTCGATAGTCCTTTTTTAAGTCAGATTTGGGACTTTGACATGTAGTGTCGCCAAATTTGAGAGACTGAAGGGCCATTCACACAAAACGTTTCTGTGTTTTACTAATATGTGCATGAATGTCAAGCTCATAGCTTTCTTTTTTTTAAACTGTCTTGAGCAACATTGATACAACATTCTGAAAGAAAGGTGTGCAAGTTAAAAGAATTTGATAAAATGCATCCATCTTCATACTGTGAAGTGTTTTGTTCTCTTTTTAAATCCACAAAATATGTTCTGTTTGAATGACACCTAATATTAAAAGAATGATTTGAGATTCTGGAAAGTCTGTGCTAAATTAGGGATAATGTACATCCTGCCGGTGGTTCTTGTGGAATAAAATTTTGACATGTGTATTATTAGCCAAAATTGATTTTAAAGGGGACCTATAATGCAAAAATAAATTTTATACACAGTTGTGTGGCAGCACTGTGTGAATTTTACCAGCCTCATACCATGACCAGGGAAACAATCAGCCAGCACAGTCGTACCTCCATAGTAAAAATCGACATTTTGTGTCTGCTGTTTGTTTAATTGCGGGAGTTCCATTGGCATTTTCCCGCATGTTAATTCTCACCAATCGTAAAGCAGTTTAGGAAATACGTTCAATAACATCTGGCCAATGAGTGATGTGGATTTTGTCACATGACTACATTCAGACCAAAGCAATCAGTGTGGTGTGAAAAGGACCTAAAAACAGCAGAAAATGCTACAATGTATCATTTGTTGCCCTTGGTCCAGACCAAATGAACCGAACCACAGATGTGGAAGCACCCTAAAAGTAACTAGAAATGGGATGAGATCTTTAAATGTTCCCAAACATTCCTGTGCTGGTAATTTTTTACTCCATACCTGTTTGCATCCCTGAGAAGTAAAATCTAGAATTCTGCTTTGTATTGATGTTTTTCTTCTGTCTATGTCTCTCCAGCCCCAGTGTCGCCCCATTCCCCCTCGCTTAGTGGCCGGAATCATCATGCTATCCTGGAGGCGGCAGGACCTAGCCATGTGGCTATCAGTGCTATCTCGGCAAACATGGACTCCTTTGCCCGCGGCCGCACTGCTATCCTCAAAAAACAGCCCAGCCACATGGAGGCAGCACACTTTGGAGACTTAGGTACACCTGATGTGAATTATACATGATGCTCATTTTTGCACAATTTCTGCACAAATAGGGAAAAAGTGATATTGCATAATTTCGTTTTTCTGCAGTATATACATTTGAAGTCTCTTTTTCAAATATTTCCCATGTATGTATGTAGATTTTGTTGTATTACAAATGGGTTATATGCACAGAAGTGTTGTTCAGCCACTGAAATCTTCCGGCGAAAGATTTACGTGATTATTCTGTTTCAGTAGGGACCTTTTACAGCCTCGATAATGTAGATTTTTATATAGTTTAACAACAAAACCTAAGTAAATAGCGCTATTCTGCCTAAGCTGCTTTACTAAGGTCAAATTGGTTTTATATGCACATTGGTTCATTTTTGAACAATGACAACCTGTGACGCGCTCCCTATATTGATTACCGCTACTCTGAATATTCACTCTGAAATAGCATTTAAGTATGTACAAAAAAAAATACAAATACAAACATCTGAAGCTGATCTGGGATCAGTTTGTTGTACGGAGCACGTCTGTCAGTCAGCGCTTATACATGCATTCACTGGTTCAGATGTAGCATATGAAAGGCGATGATCGACACACAGCTTTAATGTAAAGAAAGTGAAAGCAGACATTTTAATATTAATTTCAGCGTGCTTTCAAGATTAAAAATATATCAGAAATATGGGAAAATACTTAATAATAGGATGATAGTGGGATAGAATTGTAAAATACGGGAGAATTTCGGCAAAACATGAGGGTTTACATGAATGAAGTGAACAGGAAGTGTTTGTGGAGAAACCCAAAACATCTTTGCGAGGATTCGCAAAAAAACTTAAAAATGTTTTCCTATCACTCTGTTTTTTTTTTCTCTTACCCAGTATTTTTTTCTTCCACCAATTTTTTTTCTTCCACCAATACCGTAGAGACCCCTTCTTTAAGGTGTGCGTTCGTGATTTCAAGAGGCGTGGCTTTGGACGGCAGTGGAGGGACTGTGTTTTCAATGCTATTATGCTAACGGATAGCATTTTGGCAGATCACCTCCTGAAACTAAACTTTCATTGTAAACCACCTGATGTTAAAACTGTTCAAACTTCTTGCATAAAGTTGGAAGAGTTTTTTGGGGGGTTAAAAAGTAACAAAAATGTGAGTTTTTTTTTTTTTTTTATGTTCTCCTTCAGAAATGCATTTTGACCCAGTGTGACCCTGTACGGTTTTGTGCTGAGCATTTAATACTCAATGTGACGTGTGTGTCCGTGGCCCACGGTGCGGGAATTATCACATTAGAGAGGGGATTTTGTGAAGCTGTCAGGAGTGTTAAGAGAGTTACTGAAATGGCTTTTGCAGCGCACTGGCCTGCTGGATTTGTATGTGGAGAGCTGTAATCTCTTAACCTTTTATAGCTCTGTGGTCGGTGCAAAGGCAAACTTTAACCTCATTTTAAATGCCACTGTGAAAATGTCCTTGTGTGTTTGTCTGTTACTTTTACATGTGCTTCTATTATAAATGTCTAACACGAGTACACAACTATAACAAAACCACCTGGTAAAGGTTATTATATGTTGTCAATGTTTCCTGGTCTGTTTTTCAGGAAGTGAAAAACTAAATCTATAAATTGTAAATCCATTTATCTGCAATAATTAATTAGATTTTATCCCTTCATAATTTGATTTTGTCTTTCTAGTTTGCAAACAGTGTCTAGTAACTTAGCGTCACATGAAAGTGATACTGTGAGGGATGGATGTTGGACACAGTCTTCTCTATCTTTGTATCTGTATCTTTTTATTTTGTTGATTTATATAGCTGACAAAATAGTTTGGTAAAAAAGATATGGATAGAAATAATCCTATGAAGAGCCTTCTATTACAAAACCCCACAAAAACAAACAAATGGTGTAATTGAAAAATGCAGATAGCTAACGCCATACCTCGCTACTGTTTGCTCTAGAGAAAAATGAGTGTTTAATTTCAGAATATTTATGAACAATTGTGAATAAAAGTTGGCGTTAGTTGAAATATTTTAGGTTTTTTTTTTAACTAACACTCACTGCATTTTAGCAGTAAGAATCTATTGGCCCGTTTCCACTGAGTGGTACGGTATGGTTCGGTTTGGTATGCTTTTATGGCCGTTTCCACTGTCAAAAGGTGTACCGAACCCTACTGTACCACTATTTCAGCACCCTTTCGAAAGGGTACCAAACACGAGAAAGGGTACCAAAAGGCGGAGCCACACGCGCAGCTGAATGCTATTGGTTTACAGAGATACGTCATTTGCTTGCACAACAAGCCAGAATGAAACAAAAAAGCTGCCATGTTTAAAATACACAGCCGACGAGCCGAGACATTACAGCGGAATTATAAATACATATAATAACGAGCCATGGTCAACCCGGGCTCAAACATACCTTGTCGTCGTCGTCTTGATGAACAGCCACAAAGCCAAGAAGAAGAGCAGATTTTACCCTGTGCCCCGTAGTTTTTTACGAGCCAGTCTGAGCCGCGAGCGGTTTCGCTTTCTTGCTAGCGCTCGCGCGCGTCTAACGTTATATCTGAAATGACAAACTTCTTGAGCTGATGATAATAACCTGTGCTTGATTATTGATGTGCTTTTAAAACCTGATCCTGTCAGACACTGACAAACGCGAGAGTGAAGCGCGAAAAAGCAAAGGAGGAGCCGCAAAAAAAGGAGCACATAATTTTCAGGAAACATGAACAAAATGCCATGTTTAACTATTATCTTCACCTTTTGGACTAATATGAACTGGGAATGATGGAATTACTGTCTAACAGAGGTTACATGTGCTGCTGAAGATTACAGACACAGATGAGAGGTTTACTGTGGGCTATATTTTGTGTTGTTTTTGAACCTTAATACGGACAAAATGTCTGCTATATGTAGTTCTTCTGTAGTTGGTAACATATCAGAGACTGTAAGGGGCTGTATGTGTTTATATATGTTCATTTATTTAGTTATTTAATATAATTACAGACGTTACAGTAGGCTGTTTCGCACTGTCATTGAACTGCAGTTATAATCAATTCATGTTCATTGAAAAGTTAGTAATAAACATTTCTACACAAGTATTTATGTGTATGAAGCATCTGTTTGCTTTAATGTAGACATTTCCTTGAGCGAGAATGACGTAGACTGAAACTTTGTCATACACCACGCCCACCAAAAGGGTACCCTTGGTAGTGGAAACGCAAGCCTGTTAAAGGTGACCCGTACCGTACCGTACCAGTCAGTGGAAACAAGCCATTAGATACAGAATATTGAGCTGAAGCTCAACTACAAAATACGCAAATCAAAATCGCAATATCTTTAACAAAATCGCCAAACCCCCAAATCGCACAGCCCTAATCATGACACATGAGACTAATGTTATGTAATGAACAAATAAACAATATTACAATAAAAATATTTTTGCCCTCTGTTAAAACTAATTTAAAATGAGCTTAAACACAATTCTGGAGTTTTTTTTTTTTTTTTTTTTGGAGAATCCCACATTTTATTTGATTTTTATGTTTTTTTTTTATGTTCAATCCACGTAAATTTGTTACATTAACTTAAGCGATTTGTATTGAGACAACATGAATAAATTGTGTGGAACCCTGCAATTTTTTTTACGGTGTACACATTATTATTACTACTTTTTAGATAGAATAGGAAAAATATATATTATTCTGTGCTGAAACAGGGATTTCTGGGAATGCCGTTTTAAAAAAAAAATTGTAACCGATTAGTTTTTTCACCAGCAAAAACTGCATATTTAACAATATTTTAGTGTAAAATCCTGTTAATAATCATTAACATGTTTTTCCATAGCATAGTTTTTTACCATTAATTTATTTTACAATGTATGTTATTTATAGATTAAATTATCGATTATTTTTCATGCATAGTCAAATGTACTCAAAAGGCATCTTTTCATTTTAGGAACAAAAAGAAAAGAAAACATACAAAGTAAAACATTTAAATTAAAAATTCGAGGAAATAAATTTAGTCCATTTTGGAATAAGACTGTAACATTAGAAACTGTGGAAAAAGTGAAGCGCTATGAAGACTTTCCGAATGCACTGTACATACACATACAATATAAAGCTATCAAAACAATGATATAATAATACCAGGTGATACAAGTTACAGGTAAATAGACCAAATATTCATATCAGCTCTCTTTAGAAATTCTACAAAGGGATTCCATATTTTGAAAAACGTCAGCTTTTATCTTAACTATATATATATATATATATATATATATATGTGTGTATATATGTATATATGTGTGTATATATGTATATATGTATGTATGTATATGGATATGTATGTATGTATATGTATGTATGTATGTATGTATATGTATATATGTATATGTATATGTATATGTATATATATATATATATATATATATATATATATATATATATATGTATATATATGTATATGTATATATGTATATGTATATATATATATGTATATGTATATGTATATATATGTATATGTGTATATATATGTATATGTATATATATATATATAATATTATTATTATTATTTATTTTTTTTTTTTCTTAAGCCAAAAGATGAAACAATTCTTGCAACCATTGTTTAAATGGGTCAAATATAAATTTTATTATGTTTAATCATCATACTGTAAATGTCATCTTTAGCATTATCATGTAGCACAGAATGTCTTGTCTAAGTTATAATGACTCCTCTTTTACATGTAAAGAAAAGCAACATTGAAACGTATTTGTTGACAAACCAGTGTTGCGAGGTGACTTTAACAAGCACAATGCCTTTAAACTCATATTTTAACACCTACGTGAAGATGGATAGTATTTTACCGGCTCTTTGCGTTGTGTTACTGGATCTCTGAGTTCACATCCTTGTAAATGGATGTTAAACCCAATCTTCTGGTTTTGAAAGAGGAGGGTGTGGCCTTTTTTTTTATTCATTTAAAGGAGGTCAGGGCTCTATTAAAAGATTTGTTTTGTTTGTTTATTTATGGAACAGAGTCTGCGCTGCTGCTGTGTATTAGAAATAGATGGCTGGGTGTGATCTGGAGATGCCACAAGTCTGAATTCAAGGCATTAAAGGTGTTCACTTGTATAGAAATGTGTTTGTTTAGCTATTGTAGTGTAGTTATTTATTGCCAAGCCAAGTTTAAATACTATTATTATTTATGTTTGTTAAGCTGTTGTGTTATATTTTTATTTATTGTATGTATTTATGTGTTTTATTTAATAATTTGTTGTTTTAAACTTTAATGTGTGTTTTGTTATTGGGAATTTATCGTGTTTTGTTCAGTGTTGTGTGTTTGCTTATTCAAAATAGTTTTTTATTTGGGGGGGGGATAGGGGGTATTAATGTTTTGTTTTTAAGTTGTTTTTAATGGTAGTGTTTTTATTTTCTTTTGTTTTGCTTGTTTTTATTTGTTATTTTAAGGTATTTTTAATGTTTTGCTTTTAACTTGTTTTTATTGGTAGTGATTTTATTTTATTTAGTTTTTTTATTTTAAGGTATTTTTTGTTTATATTTTGTTTTTAACTTGTTTTTGTTAGTAGTGTTTTTATTTTATTTTTTATATTGTTTTGCATGTTTTTTTATTTGTTATTTTAAGGTATTTTTGATTATGTTTTGTTTTACTTGTTATTGGTAGTGTTTTATTTTATTTTGTTTAGCTTTTTTATTTTTATTATAAGTTTTTTTTTGTATATGTTGTTTTCAACTTGCTGTTATTGGTAGTGTTTTTTATTTTATTTTGCTTTGCTTGTTTTTTATTTTTATTTTAAGGTATTTTTTGTTTATGTTTTGGTTTTAACTTGTTTTTATTGGTAGTGTTTTTTATTTTGTTTTGCTTGTTCTTTATTTGTTTTAAGGTATTTTTTGTTTATGTTTTGGTTTTAACTGGTTTTTAATGGTCGTGTTTTTGTTTATAATTAAAAAAAAATTTTTTTATTAAATTTGTTTTAATTTTAAGTTTTTTTTGTTTATGTTGTTTTTAACTTGTTTTTATTGATAGTGTTTTTTATTTTGTTTTGCTTGTTCTTTTTTGTATTTGTTTTGTTTTTAACTTGTTTTTATTTGTAGTTTTTTCTTTTGTTTTGCTTGTTCTTTTATTTTTATTTTAAGGTATTTTTTGTTTATCTTTTGTTTTTAACTTATTTTTATAGAAGGTGTTTTATTTTATTTTGTTTAGCTTATTTTGTTACTGTTTTGTGTTTTGACTTTATTTTGTTGTTTGTTTTTAGCGTTCATATTATGTTGTGAACTAAATTTGTTTTTTCATGGTGTTTTTAGTGTATTTTGGATAATTTTTTTATACTGGATATTTTCTTATATTGATGTTTATTTTTAGTTTTTTTATATTCTATTATTATTTTCATTGGGTTCTGTTTTGGTTTCAGTTTTTATGAGTAATTTTGCACTACACAAATGTGACAGCTATTTGCTACCAGTCCAAACCTTGTCTGGTTTTTGCTTCTTCAAACTGCTTTTCCACTGCTTGCTACAGTACGGTACAGTTCGTCATTGGCTTGATTCACTTTGGCTTGGTTTGCATCTCCATTGCAGTTTAGTACTGCTTTAAGTGTGTGGGGTTATCACTAGTTGTGCCGCCTCTACTACAGTGATTTACTGAAGCCCCCATCCATCCTGCAACTAAGAAGAGGAATGTCTGAACCTCTTTTACTGAATATAATGCTTCCATTTTAGGCATTTTTTTTTATTTTAAAGATATTTTTTGTTTGTATTTTGTTTTTAACTTGTTTTTATTGGTACTGTTATTTTATTTTGTTTAGCTCGTTTTGTGTTTTGATTTTATTTGATGTTTGTTTTTAGAATTCATGTTATGTTATGAACTTAATATTTTTTTCATGGTGTTTGGTGTAATTTTTGGTTATTTTTTATGTATACACTGGATATTTTGCTTATTTTGAGATTTATTTAATTTTTTTTTATATTCTATAATTATATTTTTTGGAATCTGTTTTGGTTTCAGTTTTTTTTTGTATGTTTTGCACTACACAAATAAGGCAGCTATTTGCTACCAGTCCAATCTGGTTTTTGCTTTTTTAAAACTGCTTTTCCACTGCATGCTAGGGTTCGGTAAAATTTGTCATTGGCTTGGCTCACTTTGATTTTATTTTGCTCGTCTCAGATTGCATCTGCAATACAGTTTAGTACTGAATTAAGTGTGTGAGGTTATCACTATAGTTGTGCCACCTCTACTACCATGACTTATTAAAGACTTTTTTTTTTTTTCCCCCTGGGTCGTCCCATCCATCCTTTTCCCATCTGTCCTGCAAGTTACTAAGCATGTGCTGATATAAGATTCAGACAGTATGATAATCTTGGATAAAAATATCACGGTATTGTTATTACTGCTCTAAAATATGTTCTTTTTAATTGTCTGGGTAAAAACAGCAACTTTTGTGTAAATACACAATATTTTATTTTAAGTAACATTTAACATGTTTTAGAACATGTCAAGCTAAATTATTTAAATAAATCATTGACTTCTGCTATCTTCATTAGTTTCAAAAACACTGATTTATTTACAACATTAAAAAAGCATCTTTTTTTTCTTTGGATATAAAGTAAGCCTTTGCACTGTTCAGACCTATAGTTGGTCTATATAGGATCTTGGTTTGGAAGTGATTTGTTTTTCAGATGTAAAAAAACTAAATAAAAAAAAGATCAGTTAAAACATATGAAATAATATTACATATATCGTAGGAACGGTATAACAACCTTTTTGTGGTTCTAAAACCTTGACATTTCCAAACTGCAGTTAACCTTGAAACCGATTATCGTTCCATGTCTACAACTAACAAGAGCAATGTCTGGACCTTTTTTAATGCTGCCATTTCAGGCGTCTTTGCCTTCAACTAGCATAAAACCAACAATATAATGCGATCCATCAATACAGCAGTGACTGCAGCTGACTATATATATATAACAGGATTGGTGTATTGTGTCGCAAACCCAATCACGTTGGTTGTGACTATTCTCTCCGACCAATTGGTCATCAGCAGTGTGTATGTACATTTTGGTAATGGTACGGCTCGCTTAAAACCACACCTACGGTGGTACTAACAAAGCACCATGTTAAATACTAGGTACAGAACGTAGTGGGAATCCTACCAAACCGGAAAATACCATGCAGTAGAAAAGCCCTTCAAGTTTGCAATTTCTGAATTGAAGAATACGTCTTAAACACCGGTGTTTAATAAAGTGTCCCTTTTTTCAGGTCGCTCAAGTGTCAACTATCAGATTCAAGAGACTCGCTCTCGGCTTTCCAAAACTGTAGACCAGATCTTGCGGGACAATGTGGCTCTGCCCTACTTCATTCAGTTCATGGAGACGCGCTCAGCCGAGCACCTGGTTCGCTTCTGGCTCGAGGCCGAAAGCTTTCGCTCTACCAGCTGGTCCCGGGTTAGGGCGCACAGCCTCAACTCAGTCAAACACAGCACCCTGGCCGAGCCTGCGACTGCCCTGGGATCGCCAGACTCACCCGACTCCCCAAACCACTCCAGCAGACCTTCAAATATGGAGGAGGGAGATGAAGAGGATGCTTTTTCCTCCAGGACGTCCTCCAGATCTCACACCCCCAGTCCCCAGGACACTAACTCTCACAGTGGGGCTCTGATGGGCCACAGAGACTCTGTTAGCTTTGATGGGACAGCTCGGCCCGGGACTCCTCAATTGCAGCCTGTGCTCCGATCAGAAACACCCACCAGACAGACCTCGTCCAGGACGGGCACACCTGTCAAAGGCCTTCGTGATCTCTCCGACAAACTTATGAAGAGTGAGTATCATTTTTGACAACCTTATTTACTTTCCGCTGAGTATGGTTGCTGCGTGATAAATATTGTCTGTGCTTTAATATTGGAATTAAAGGTCTCGTGAAATTAAAAAAAAACATTGTATGTCTGTTAGCTTTGGGGAAATCTATTAGCTAGTGTGCTCCAAAACAGTGACAAAATTTGTGTTTGTGTTTAGAAAATATAAACATGTAAAGCTTGTAGATTGTCACTTCCACTTAAATGGGTCAATGATTTTTTTCAGGTCACCTCATACTTCAGTCTCTTATCGAATCTTGTCCAGTCAAATGCTCTCTAGTATCAGTCCCGCCCCTTCAAGACACTTCATGTTTGCTTTACATTTGATGCTCTTGATCTCAAGCACTCTCACTGGCAGAGCTGTGATAATTTTTTTTTAAAGGGAGGATGTGTCTCGCCCTCTCTTTATTTTACAGTTGAGATTACATTAAACATGGAAAAATAACCCATTTTAAACCATTTCACGGGACCTTTAAGAATGTACGATATTGTATTTCTGTAAGTTTTGGCCAATAGCTGATGCTGATACCTCTTATTTGTGTGTCTTTTATATATAAAAGAAAAAAAGAGGAAATATAACCGAACAGATTCTGATTTAAGCGGTGTCTGCTTGGTGGATCTTCAAGGGTTTCTTTAAAGATTAGATTAGATTCAATTTATTGTCATCACACATGTACAAGTACAAGGCAATGAAATGCAGGTAACCACCGTCTTATCAAGTGGTAATTTGAAAAGCGTAATTTTAGTACAAGCCCTTTTAAATGTGTATTACTGAAGATTTCTTTATATGTTTTTTTATTACTTTGATGAACCCCTGGCTATGATAACGTCATATTTTCTTTTTTACCAGGTAGTTATTTCACATCACTGCCTGATTTAGGGTTATGGTGTTTCATTAAAAGTAAAAGCAAAATGATATTTGTTACCTGAAATAAGACAAACATAACTAATCTATGTACATACACTCACTGGCTACTTTATTAGGTACACCTGTCCAACTGCTTGTTAACGCAAATTTCTAATCAGCCAATCACATGGCAGCAGCTTAATGCATTTAGGCGAGCAGACATGGTCAAGACAATCTGCTGCAGTTCAAACCGAGCATCAGAATGGGGAAGAAAGGTGATTTAAGGGACTGAGTTTGAGTATTTCAGAAACTGCTGATCTACTGGGATTTTCACACACAACCATCTCTAGGATTTACAGAGAATAGTCCGAAAAATATTCAGTGGTTATTCTGTGGGCGCAAATGCCTTGTTGATGTCAGAGGAGAATGGCCAGCTGATAGAAAGACAACAGTAACTCAATAACCACTTGTTACAACTGAGGTCTGCAGGAGAGCATCTCTGAACACACAGCACCTTGAACCGTGAGGCAGATGGACTACAGCAGCAGAAGACCACACTGGGTGCCACTCCTGTCATCTAAGAACAGGTAATGGAGGCTACAATTCGCACAGGCTCACTAAAATTGGACAATAGAAGGTTGGAAAAACGTTGCCTGGTCTGTTGAGTCTTGATTTCTGCAGCAACAATTGGATGGTCGGGTCAGAATTTGGCGTCAACAACATAAAAGCATGGATCCATCCTGCCTTGTATCACCTGTTGAGGCTGGTTTTGGTGGTGTAATGGTGTGGGGGATATTCTCATGGCACACACTGGGCCTATTAGTACCAATTGAGCATCGTGTCAACACCACAGCCTACCTGAGTATTGTTGCTGACCATGTCCATCCCTTTATGACCACAGTGTACCCTTCTGATGGATACTTCTAGCAGGATAACGTGCCATGTCAAAGCGCAAATCATCTCAGACTGGTTTCTTGAACATGACAATGACTTCACTGTACTCAACTGACCTCCACAGTTACCAGATTTCAATCCAATAGAGGACCTTTGGGATGTGGTGGAACGGGATATTCACATCATGGATGTGCAGCCAACAAATCTGCAGCAACTGTGTGATGCCATCATTTCAATATGGACCAAAATCTCTGAGGAATATTTCCAGTACCTTGCTGAATCTATATCATGAAGGATTAAGGTAGTTCTGAAGACAAAAGGGCATCCAACCCAGTACTAGTAAGGTGTACCTAATAAAATGGCTGGGGAATGTATATTGCATTGTTATTGCGTACTTGCCTTTTACACTTTCTTTTCAGATGCACAATTCTTCATGCATTTTCTGTTCTTACAGTAGATAAACAGAAAAGTTACAGTTTGATCAACTCTGACATCTAGAAATGCCTTAGCTAAAAAAAAAAAAATGAAGTCTTTAAGCTGTAGGGTTTGCAGCACATTAGTAATTTTCACCAAACATGCTTTTTAATCTACACTTTAAACAGGAAATCCCTAATATCTGTAATTCTGTACTTAACTCCAATGGGTTTTTCCATGGTTAGTGGCCTTTTACCATTACAACATATTCCTTTTGTATTGGACGATGACTTTTAATATCCATACGGCATTGGTTTTATAGCCCTGGCTTGGTAAATGATCCCATTTAGCATCTTGGCAGAGGTGCACAATGAGCAGAAGTCAGGAGTTGAGTGTTCATTAATGGCTATAATACAAAGAAGATCCAGGCCGTAAAAGCAGTGAATGGAAAAAGCCAGTTGAGCCGAAAGACATCAAATCAGCTTAGAAGGAGAGTCAGATCCTATCAGCCCATGGCTTCTGTGCCGAGAGCCTTCGCTGTCTTAAAAGAGAACAAGTCTTTGTCCACTTCATTGCCTTTTATAAGCCTGGCGCTGGCTTCTCAAAGCACCTCAGATGGATTTTATGAAAAGTGCTTCAACATTTAAAACATGCTCTGATGAGATTCCTCATCTCATAGACCCCCATTAAACTCACACACTTTCAACATCAGTCTTGCTTCTAATGGCTGTTCGGCAGTCCATCCATCTGTTTTTGCCTCTGATGTGATATTATTTATTCAATACAACATTTCAGTAAATAATAACTTAATATAAATTCATAGTTTTGTCAGTACCTATGACTATTTCGACTTCAGTTCAATTTGTTTATTTCTATAGCGCTTTTACAATGTAAATTGTATCAAAGCAGCTTAACATGAATATTCTAGTAAACTGAAACCCTATCAGTCCAGTTTAGTTTAGTTTAGTTCAGCGTGGTTTAATTTTCACGGCTGAAAGTCCAAACACTGAAGAGCAAATCCATCAATGCACAGCTCCACAGGTCCCAAACCATGGAAGCCAGTGGCGAGGAACTAAACTTTACCAATTGACAAAAGTGAAGGAAAAACCTAGAGAGAAACCAGGCTCAGCTGGGCAAATCCATTTTTCCTCTGGCCAAACTTCGTGTGCAGAGCTGCAGTCTAGGCGCCGGAGGCTGGAGAACGCTGGACGTCCATCATGGAGAAGCTGCAGGTGTGAGTAGGTCATCGGTGGGTCTTCAGGCTGGCCCATGGGATCAATGCAGAGACTAGTTTGTAACTGGGTCTTTTAAGAAAGTCTCGTGTTCTCCTCTTCTCCATGACCGCCACAGCATCTGCTTGGGATATGGTCTGGTCCAGAATTATGAATACCTCTTATGGCCCATGTCCACTGAGTGGTACGGTACGTTTTGGTACACTTTTATGGCTGTTTCCACTGTCAAAAGGTACCAAAAAGCGAACTGTACCATACTACTTTTTGGGTACCCTTTTGAAATGGTACCTAAAATGACAAAAGGGAACCAAAAGGTGGTGCTAGATGCGCAGCTGAATGCTATTGGTCACTAGCACGTACACAAGCAGGAGAATGAAAACAAAGGAACCATATTTTAATGTTTATTAAAATATGAACAATTATTTTACCACAGTTTTCTTTGGCGTTTCAGGGCTCATCTATTGCTCCTGACGGCGCTTGCATTAAAACAGCATCTCGTTTTACACTTGAACAAGTACATAAATGCTAGCATCTATTTAACTCATTATATTTTAATTAAATTACATTATCGATGCTGTAAAAGGAACCCAATGAAGAGTCAAGCTTTAAATAGGAATTTAACAAAACTCTATGCTAATGGTCTCGACGCTAGTAGTCTAATGCGATTTAATGATTTATGCTAAGCTAAGCTAAAAGTGCTCGACCCAAAGATCAACTTGTAAAATGAGCCTATTTCCATTAGGCGTTCCTTTAAGAACCCTTTTCCACTATAAATTAATTTGAACCGTTTTGTGCATTGGAAACATTCAGTGCATACATGAACACCTATGATTCTAATAAATATTAAAAACAATTCTCTGACAAGCACTCTGACATGGTCGTCATGATGAAATATGTCCATCCTGTATATGAGTTTGATATTAATGTTTAACAAGCTGTAGACATTAGATTTGTCCCTAGGCCTTTGCTTGAAGTGTCCCAGTCATTTGTTTGATTAATAGTGACACTTAAGCACACATGAGGCTTTGATGAATAGCCGTAACTGAAATGTGAATTAAAAGTCTGTAAAGAGGGTGTTTGCTGTGAGAGGAGTATGAAATGTCCTTCAACTTTTTTCCTCTGCATCCAATTTCATTCACTTTATATATGTATTTTTTCCAATTATTGTTTTTTTAACCATTGTTTTGTAGGTATAGAGAGAGATGCCGTTAACATTTTCACTAAGTACATATCTCCTGATGCTGCTAGACCGATTCCCATCACCGAACAGATACGCAATGACATTGTGGGTAAGAGAATTTCTTATCACAATGACCTCGGCGTTTAATGGCTGCTGAATGAGTGCTTCTCTGTGTTTGGACAAGATACTTTATATTTGTAGGAGATACTGGGTGATTAGAAAATGGGGGTTTGGTTTTGTAGATTCATCCGCTGGAAGCTTGGTGTCTTTGAACACCTTATTTTGATTGGTAACAACTTCTTGTGGCATATTTTCAATTGGCTGGAATGAAGCTCTCTAGCATGTGTGAGCACTTAATATGTGTATAATCCAAATTTACGATATTTATTTTGCTAATGCACACTGTTATTCTTTAGGTGAATAATTCATCTGCGTAAGTGAATCCACTGAATTATAATTTTTTTGATGATCTTCGAAGTCTGACCATTTACTTCTGCATTTGGAGGGGTGGTTCTTTTCTGTTGACGCCAGATTGATGGCTTCAGCCACAATATTTTTAACCCCACCCCTCTTACCGTTAGTTTGCTATGAGAGAAGGATAAGAAAACCACGCCCCCTACTCAATATTCAGTTTCAGTTGGAAGTACATCAGCATACTGAACTAAAAATCTTAGCAACTTCCGGTTCATGCAGACTTTAAACATGTTTAGTAAGAGTTTTTAAGCATATTTTAGACACTTTATTTTTTCCTTTTGTCAGCAAAAATCTGTGGGGAGGATGGCCAGGTGGACCCAAACTGCTTCGTCATTGCACAATCTGTTGTGTTCTCCATCATTGACCAACAGTAAGTAATTTTAGTCACAATATCTTCACAAATGTTCCTGTCATTTTTGTGTGGATTTATCACTCTTTGCATTTAGTGTGCTGAAAGGAATAGTTCACCCAAAATTTGCTTTTAATTTGCTTGTCCTCTGTCTATCTCAGAGATGTCCAAACTTGGGCCTACGGACCAAGTTTTGACCATGGTAACCATGATTTGGCTCACCATCCCACATGAGAATTATGAGGAGGGTTGGGGCGAGGGGTGTAACTGATCAAGTTTGATCTGTGATTCGTACGGATCACAACCCATGGTTTGGAACACATGTGACCTCTGGATTAATACAATAATTACATTTTTTTTTACTTGTAGATTAATCCTAAATTTGTAACAATCGCAGAGAGATCACCTCTCGTTTCTTTCAAATCACTTGTATGACAGCATTTAGGCTTTGCTGTAAAATATAATGATGACGTAAGAAGTTGTAGTAAGTTATTGGGCATGTGGTGGGTTTCTTAGGTTATTAAAGGTGTTTTCTGTCACTACTTGTTTAGCCTGCATTGATGCATTGAATGTAAGCTGCACAATTAATCATTAAAAGGCAGAGATCTTAACACCCATGCAACATAAATTATACAGGGTGTCCGTGGGGTATTAAAAAGTATTAAAAGTTGATGAATAAATTATGAGAAAATTAAGGCCCTTAAAAGGTATTAAAAAGTCTTAATCCAGTTTTTATGAGGTCTTAAATTTTCTTCAAACGTTGTCCAAATTTTTGTTCAAGTATTTGACTGCAAAAAAGCATAAATATATTTATTTTCCTCAAATGGTTCGGGCCGGGTGCGTCTGGCCAAGCTCCCCTGTCCGGGTGGTGTCAAGTAATTTGCGACAAACGCCGGAAGGTGATGTGACACTCTCCACATAGTGGGACCATAGAGCAGGGCTATTCAATTGGCGATCCGCGAGGCAATTTGTTCCGGCTCTCCAAATAGTGTGACCAAGACATATAAAATAAATTAAGTTCAGTTGAAAAACGGCTGCTATGGTTATGAGGTGACGTGCGTCTGTTCAATACAGCACAAGCTGCAATTGAAGGTTGCGCAGAGAGTGAGTCACCTGACATTAAGCGAGTGAGTGGTGCGAGCAGCCGAAAACATTCGGATATCTAAGCTTTAAATCTTCTCAACGCCACATTTCTGTTGCACGGAACGAAACTGCTGCAACTAAACAAAGTTATGCCACCTGTGCGCTAGTTTAAAGTTCCGATCTTATATCACATATCGCGTCTCATCCGCACGCAAGTTTGTTATTTCCAAAATTAGAATATATACCAATATGTGGTAGAAAACATCTTACGCTGTAGTGATGAGAGTTATGTGTGGCTTTCAGTGCAATGTAAACAAAAGATACGTTAGACGAATTATTACAAATTATTAAAATGATTATGTATGTATGAACGCAGATGATAACTACAGTTCATTTAAATACTTGCCTAATATAAAGCTTAAATTTACATTAGACGTGATAACCGTGAAGCCATGATTATTCTTCAGACTATAATTGTACAACCAAAATCTATAATTGTTGCATTCCTAATTGTTATGCAGTTCAAAACATAACATAGCAATGCACTGCTTTTGTTGTGCATTGAAATACAACATTTGAATATATAAAAAAAAAAAGCCACATTGTACAATGCAATGATATTATGTAGTTTCAAACAGCAATATATTAACATTTTAAGGTAGAAAAATACAACGTGGGTGTCTTAAGGAGCAAAAATACAGCATATGGGCTCCTATATTGCTGTTGTGTCATCACTCATATTGCAAGTCATATCTCTCCAGCCCCTCATTTGGGATGCTTTTCATAAACTGGCCCCCATCACAAACTAATTGAATAGCCTCACTAGAGAAAAACAGACAAAATGGGATAATGCAAGTTTGCATACTCCTGGTTGGATAAAGTTTGAACAATGTCTGAAGCCTGTCGCTGAAAACAACTGCGTCATTTATTCTTTCAAGGTTTGTTTCTTCCGAGCTTATCTAAGTTCTGTTGCACGGTTGTGCTCCATTCATTTATTTAACTACAACTGTTTATTAACAACTGCTTATTAAGTTAAAGGTTTGATACTGATTAGAACTTCAAGTGGCGATGAGGTCTTAAAATATTCGGAGGTCTGTAAAAAATCTTAAAAAGGTATTGAAATTTTCTTTAAGGATTCCTGCATATACCCTGTTATAAATGATGGTGATTTGCATATGTTTATTAATTCTTCAAAACACTCAAAAATGAAAGTTGAGTTTTGGCAGCAATTATTTAACCAATAGGTGGCCATCAAAAATATGCCACCAAATACTTCTTCAAAAATTATCCATCTAGCAATGAAAAATGAAGTTTTATGAGTGAATAGCTGAATCATTTGCCGAAAATGAGACTAAAAATAAATAGGGGTTGTACAAATTTGTACATATTGTTCAACAGTTCTAACATTGAATTTCTTACCGTACTGGTTATTTTACTATTTATTTTTATTCAGCTGTTTATTTCTTCATTTTTTAAAAATAAAATTACAGGTTCTCAGTTCTGTTTGTTAAAACCAAAAGTGTCTTGCAGTGCTGTTTTTGTAATGAATGAAAAGTAAATAAAATTTTTCTCCTCTTTTTGGCTGATCCAAAAAGTGACAAAAAAAAACACCATGTGATCCGAACCTGTGAGATTTGTGATCCGTTACACCACTAGTTGGGGCAAATGCCTTTAACAGAGATTGTGATTCCTAATTTAAAGTAACTTTTTTTTGTTTGTTTTATTCCTGAGCTACAAAAGAGCAAACTGAAAATAAATGTTTCAATTAAATAATGTAAATGAATCTGATTTTTTTAAAAAACATAATACTGTCACTCAACTGATAGAGGACAATGCAGAAGACATTGGTCAGCAAATCAAGGCGCAGCTTGGTGCAGCTTGACTCCATTAATGTAACTCCATTCTATTATAAATGGGATTGTTTTTTTGCTGTAATAAGTTCATTATAAAATGTAAAAATATATACTGCATTAGATAATATAAAGCAATGTTTTCTATTAATTTTTAATTAGATTGGGGTGGGTGAAATATCTTAAATGTTTTTATCTTATTGCATTAAGATAATAAAACATTTTTATCTATGTTTTTTTTTTTTTTTTTTAATAATTACTCCTATTTAATCGACATACAGACATTGGCTTATCCTGCTTCTTCCTGCAATTACAAATGTCCGGCATCTCTTTCGCAGGCACTTTATTGAGTTTTTGCGCAGCCATTATTTCTGTAAGTACCAGATCGAGGTGCTGACCAGTGGTTCGGTGTTCCTGGCGGACATCCTGTTCTGCGAATCAGCCCTCTTCTACTTCTCTGAGGTGAGGACACTCTTAAAGGAATTAATGCTACTTTAAATATGGTTAACTTGTAGTTAACTGAAATATATGTGAAGGTATCCTTTTTAGATGTGTTTTAAATTATATATGTATAGATGTTGCATAATATATGACGTGCTTTACTTTTTAAACGTGCTTTAAAATTGGATTTTAAGTGTTTTATGGGTCCAGATATTATGTGTCCCGTTTGAAGTTAAATTTATGCATGGAGCTGTCTAAGCACAGGAAATATGCTGAGCTCGACAGTCTGCCCAAAACCTGTTTCTAAATGTACCAAAAGTGCAAGTGTGCGTATAAATTGATGGATTTCTGATCCAAGTGCATTTAAAGTGGCAAGGGATTATAAAGTGGGATTGAAACCTAATTCAAAGTATATATATGTGTGTGTGTGTGTGTGTGTGTGTGTGTGTGTGTGTGTGTGTGTGTGTGTGTGTGTGTGTGTGTGTGTGTTTATGTGTCAATGCAGTACATGGAAAAAGAGGATGCGATGAACGTGCTGCAGTTCTGGCTGGCTGCAGAAAACTTTCAAGATCAGTTGGCTGCCAAAAAAGGCCAGTATGATGGACAGGAAGCCCAGAATGATGCAATGATCCTTTATGACAAGTACGTCCGTTTTGAACTTCAGTATTGTCACTTGAACCTAGTATTAGGGATGGTTGTCAAATTGGAAAGTCATCCATAAATTGAGTTTTTAATTGTTATTTTAAATAAAGGTACTATGAAAAATGAAAAACTTTGCATAACTTCTCTTTTTTGGGAAATTATTTGATAATTTAGAAGTAAAATAAAAGCTTATTTTCTGTTAGAAAAGTTAATTTTGTTGGTAGTTGATTTACATTTGTCTGATTGTCTAGAAATGACCGCCCTATTTTTTGTTGCCAGTCAATCAAATGGTATTTTTCTTAAAAGTTACTTATTCATTGCAAGGCTGTATTAATTAAGAATTACAGTAATACTGTGTAATTTTATTTAAGTTTTTCCATAATGCTAATGTTTCAGACAAAGAAAATAAAGAATGTCCCAGCCAATCACCTGACTCTAATCCAATAGAAATACAAAACTAAAAATCAGATTAGTGCAAGTGCATCCGGAAAGTATTGATAGCACTTCACATTTTCCACATTTTGTTATGTTACAGCCTTATTCCAAAATGGATTAAATTGATTTATTTCCTCAAAATTCTATACACAATACCTCATAATGACAATGTGAAAAGATTTTTTGAAATTGTTGCAAATGTATTATTAGATAAAAAAACTGAAAAATCACCTGAACATAAGTATGCACAGCCTTTGGCGTGAAGCTCTAAATTGAGCTCAGGTACATTCTGTTTCCACTGATCATTCTTGAGATGTTTCAGCAGCTTAATTGGAGTTCACCTGTGGTAAATCCAGTTGATTGGACATGATTTGAAAAGGCATACACCTGTCTATATAAGGTCCCAGGGTTGACAGTGCATGTCAAAGCACAAACCAAGCATGAAGACAAAGGAACTGTCTGTAGACCTCAGAGACAGGATTGTCTCGAGGCACAAGGCTGGGAAAGGTTTGAGAAAAACGTCTGCTGCTCTGAAAGTTCCAATGAGCACAGTGGCCTCCATCATCCTCAAGTGGAAGCTGGCCAACCATCTAAGCTGAGTGATCGGGTAGAAGGGCTTTAGTCAGGGAGTTGATCAATAACCCGATGGTCACTCTGTCTGAGCTCCAGCGTTCTTCTGTGGAACCATCTGTGCAGCAATCCACCAATCAGGCCTGTATGGTAGAGTGGCCAGACGGAAGCCACTTCATAATAAAGGGCACATTGCAGCCCTCCTGGAATTTGCCAAAAGTCATCTGAAACAAAATTCTCTGGTCTGATGAGACTAAAATTGAACTCTTTGGAGTGAATGCCAGGCGTTACGTTTGGAGAAAACCAGGCACCACTCATTACCAGGCTAATACCATCCCTACAGTGAAGCATGGTGGTGGCAACATCATGCTGTGGGGATGTTTTTCAGCAGGAGGAACTGGAAGACTAGTCAGGATAGAAGGAAAGATGAATCCAGCAATGTACAGAGACATCCTGAATGAAAACCTGAGTGCTCTTGACCTCAGACTGGGTAACCGGTTCATCTTCCAGCAGGACAATGACCCAAAGCACACCACAGAAATATCAACGGAGTGGCTTCACAACAACACGGTGAATGTCCTTGAGTGGCCCAGCCAAAGCCCAGACCTAAATCCTATTGAACATCTCTGAAGAGATCTGAAAATGGCTGTACACCGTCGATTCCCATCCAACATGATAGAGCTTGAGAGGTACTGCAAAGAGGAAAAATTCCCAAAGACAGGTGTGTCAAGCTTGTGGCATCATATTCAAAAAGACTTGAGGCTGTAATTGCTGCCAAAAGGTGCATCAACAAAGTATTGAGCAAAGGCTGTGAATACTTATGTACATGTGTTTTTTCAGGTTTTTTATTTTTAATAAATTTGCAACAATTTCAAAAAATCTTTTTTTCCACATTTTCATTATGGGGTATTGCGTGTAGAATTTTTAGGAAATAAATGAATTTAATCCATTTTTGAACAAGGCTGTAACATATAAAAAAAAAATTGGAAAAAGTGAAGTGCTATGAATACTTTCTGGATGCATTGTATATATTGAGTTTCCTTCATGATCGACTAGTCATTCAGGCTAGTAATTTTGCACATGCATCTCTCTACTGTTTAGTATGTACCAACATCATAATAATTACTCTCGGTAGACGTGGCTCAACAAATCATGTTATCTGTTTAGGTATTTTTCACTCCAAGCAACAAATCCACTGGGTTTTGGTGACTCTGTACGGATGGAGATTGAATCTAATATCTGTCGAGAAGGCGGACCTCTTCCAAACTGCTTCAACACTCCACTGAGACAGGCCTGGACCACCATGGAGAAGGTCAGTTATGTCGTCATAATAATTTACCAAAAAAATGGGATTGGCCCTAAGAATAATCCTACTCAATATTTCATGTTCTCTCAACCTCAGGTTTACATGCCAGGCTTTCTGTCAAGCAACCTTTACTACAAGTATTTAAGCGACCTTATTAACTCTGTACGGGTGGATGAGTTCATTGGAGGAAATGCCAACACTCCGAACCAGGGCTGGACCCAGGAAGGCGAGCGCAACTCGAGCGTTACAGAAGGGTCACACGTTCAGGTGATTCACTGGAGGCCCATGTTGCTTAATTTTATAAGGGTTCATTGACAATATAGTGCACAAATGGGTTACTTTTTTCCTGATGTTTAAATTTTAACACTTTCAATTGCAGCAAGGTACTAAAAAAGCAGCAATCAAGATCTTGAAGAACTTCGATGAGGCGATAACGGTGGATATCGCCAGTCTGGATCCTGAGTCCCTCTATCAGAGACCATATGCTGGGTGAGTCTGAATACTACACTTCTAGACACTAGATTGATGGACCATTAGCATATTCAGGGTTCAACAGTAAGGCTCAGTCATTAGTTGGTCATGCATATGTTTTTCATGCACTGAATGTTTTTCACACATATATTAAATAACGGTTTCCATTAACTCAGGATTAATGAGGAGTTGTTGTTTTTTTGTTTAATTTATTCTTTCGAATTGCATTATGGGACCCTGATCTCAGCTCTGTCTGTGTTGAAAGTATGTGTTTTACCAAAAAAGTCCATATAGGGGTGTGAAGATAATTACGTTACCACAGTAATGAGATGTCAGCTGCAGTGATGTGGTTATTACAATCATCACCGCCCTTTTTTATTTTCCGTTTTTTTTTGCTTGGTATTGTTTTGTATTATTTTGTGATAAAGGCAATAATTGTTTCTTTTTCTCTTTGGTCTTTTGTTTAGGGTTTTCAAAAAAAAAAACGTCTTGCGCAAGATAGAGGGACAGTCAATTAAACATAGGGAATATTTTTTTTGGTGTCTTATTGTTTTTATTATTATTAATTAAATCCTAGGTTTCAGTAGGCCTACTTGTTTGCATATATATGCATATGCATATACATATTAGTCACTTAAATGTGCAGTATGTAAGTTTGACACCCAGGGGTTGAACTAGGTATTAGGTATTCCTGGATCAAAACAAATGCAAGCACAGGTTGCCAGATTGAGGAGTGAGTCTGACAATAGAGCATAAAGGCTGATTTAAGTCATGTTCTAAATAAAAGCAATGGCACACGATAGAAGGAATATTTTCCATATTAAAAATCATTTTTGTCCTCACCAACACCTCGAATTGATATATTAGAAATGGCTTTGTTTACCTCAGGTACACCTCATGTGCTTTATTCAGTGTTTAATGCTAATAATGTGAACTTTAATGGCATTTATTGCCATTCTACTGAAAGCAGCAGCAGATAGTTCACCTCAAATTTTGAAAATTAAATAAACCGTTGGAAATTAAACTTCAGAACTGTGAAATGATGCAAACCAACACATACCAGTGAATCAGCATGTGCATTTAATAATGTTCAAGAGGTTTAATATGTATTAATTCGATTATAAACCTTATTATTTCATAAGAGATTGCATAATCTGTGCTTCTGAATGGCTATATTTAAAATTCTTTTGTGTTTCGTCTAGTGCAAACAGCCAAATTGCTTATCACTGCAAATCTCTGCATATAGCTAAATATTTATAATATTAAATATTTACTAACTATTTTTATATTTCCTTCTTACATTATTTATTAAAATTACAAGAGTTTTTCTAAATATTTCGGTGAAATGTGAAAATGAAAGTGAGGCATGGACATTCACAGGTGGTCTATACATTTATAGGCTGTATTACCAAATGATTGTATTTTAGGGTGATGACTTAATTAAATATGATGACACATTCAAATTATTTCGGAGTGTTTAAAAGTTCTTATTAAAAATCTTTGTCCTTTTAAAAATTATTTTACAATATTGTTACAATTATTGTTGTTTACCCTAAAATACTATACACTTGTAAGAAAATATCAGCAGTTTGTTTGTATATATATATATATATATATATATATATATATATATATATATATATATATATATATATATATATATATATATATATATATATATATATATATATACATATATATATATATACATATATATATATATACATATATATATATATATATATATATATATATATATATATATATATATATATATATATATATACATATACATACATATATATATATATATATATATATATATATATATATATACATATACATATACATATACATATATATATATATATATATATATATATATATATATATATATATATATATATATATATATATATATATATACTGTATGCAAAAGCCACTTAACACCACCAAAAATTAGCTAATTACACTGAGCGAAAGCTTTAGGCACATAGTACATGTTCAACAAATATTTTTGCTTCAAATCATCTGAATCCCAGCGTCAAACCCTTCAGAAATAACAGTTTGTTTTCAAAAGCCTCTAAACGCCACTTGCCTTTGACAGCAAAAGCTGCTATATCCTGAGAACCAATCAGAAGACGTGTGTTTTCAATGTAGCAGATACACCGGCTTTTATGAGGAGAGTGTTTTATTCCTCTTCCGATTAAGATTTTAAAAGATTTGATGTTTGATGAACTGCATAGAACTGTCAGTGAAAGCCAAATGAAAACGTCCCTTACCTTATATATACATCTCAGACGCACACAATAATGAGATTTGAGTTTTTATTGCTGGCTTGAACAACTAAAATCCTTTCTGAAGAATGATCCTTTTTGCTGATGTTCCTCATGTTATACACACAATTTCACTTAATTTAGACCCAGCTTCAGTCTTTCTTGCTTTTATCTCAGAAGAATGACCTTTGGAAAGGTGAATGAGCTGGGCCAGTTCATCAGAGAGGCTGAGCCAGAACCAGATGTGAAGAAGTCCAAGGGTATGACACACTCGCACACATTGGCTCTTAAAGAATGTTTTCTTTTCTCTCAGAAACACATGCAGACACACTCTTGCACATGTTGTGTATTCTGTGAGTTGGCTCTCGGTTATGAGTGACTTGTGCTTGAAGAGCTTTTGTAGTCTTCAGTTTGAGAGTGGAGAGGGTGTTGCCATGGCGATAAGTAGCCGATGATGTGTGTGATTGCTGTGAAGAGCAGTGAAAAAAGCAGGATTCGCAGCTCTGTCCGGCTCGCTCACACTCTCGCTTTGTTCCCTTTCTAACAGGTTCCATGTTTTCTCTAGCAATGAAGAAATGGGTTCAAGGAAACTCAGATGAGGTGTGCTCCTGCCGTTTGCTTTTAAGTTACATGTACAATAATTTATAAGGACATGATGTGGATTAAATTTTTTTTAATGTGTTTTGATGTTCACTTATAATGCTAATAAAGTTTTCATATGTTACTTTGATTTCACATGTCATGACCCCTATAATGTATTTTAAATGGAGTGTAGAGGATTTCAGCTTAGTATGGTTCATGGTATATATATTTTTTTGTTGTTTTTCAGGCACAAGAAGAGATGGCATGGAAGATCGCAAAGATGATCGTCAATGATGTCATGCAGCAGGGACACCATGGAAGCCCTGAAGTAAAAGCAACAAAAGTACATTTATATTAGTTTTGTCCTCACATTCACCAGATTTATGGCCCGTTTCAACTGAGTGGTGCGGTACGTTGCGGTTCAGGACGCTTTTATGGCCATTTCCACTGTCAAAAGATAACTAAAAGCGAACTGTACTGTACCACTTTTTGCTTTCCCAGCACAACAAAAGGGTACCAAAAGTCGGAGCAGTTAGTTAGTCTGTAGTTTTTATTCTATATTTTTGTGGTCCTATTTGATCAGTTATTGTTTGGTAGCACTTTGGTTTGGGGACCAATTCTCACTATTACTACTTGCTGATTAGCAAAGCATTACTAGAGTATTGTCTGTTATTCTGCATGACCATATTTCATATCTCTTAAAGGGATAGTTCACCCAAACATTTAAAATTCTGTCATCAGTTTTGCTCCAAACCTGTTTGACTTTCTTCATTCCGTTTGAATTACCTTAATTCGAACACAAAAGAAGATATTTTGAAGAAGGCTGGAAACTGGTAACCATTGACTTGCATAACATTCGTTTTTTTATTATGAATGTCAATGGTCACAGGTTTTTAGATTTCCTCCATATTTATATTAAAGGAAATATTTTCTTTTGTGTTCAACAGAATAAAGAGACCACTTGAGGTTGAGTAAATAGTGAGGATTTTTTTGTATTTTTAGGTGAACTATGCATTTGAAATGATATAAAGATTATGTGGATGTAAAAGACAGCCGTACTTGCAACAGTGAATTTTTATTTATTTATTATTATTTTTTTTTAAACAAAAAATTTCTGTATTAACTACCAATAAACAAACAAACAGATTTTAAAAATGTGTTTTAAAAAATTGTAAAAATTTTTTAACATTTTAAAAGTGATGTTTGATCTATTTTAACACATTTAATTAATTTACTGTACATAGAAATTGTAAAGAAATATATAGACAATTTACCAGATGGAAAACATGATCAACATGTCAAAAACATATTTCAAAAAACACTCAACAATTAACTTTTACGATTAAAACATTCGATTATAAATGTTTTAGAATAAAAACGGTAATAATTCATGTTTTTATGAGTTAAATGTTTTACTTCTGCATTAAAAACATTTTTAAAATATATTTTTTATAAAAAATATATTAATAAAATATTTTTTTCTTTAAAAGCAGCCTGAAAAATAACCTTATATCACTGCTGTTGCGAATTGTATCTTGTACAGACTGATGCTGATTTAGGCTTATTCTGCAGGCCGGGCTGAACTACTTATATTTTTAACCATACAGTGGTCCCTCACTATAACGCGGTTCACCTATTGCGGTGTCGCTTATTTATTTATTTTTTGTGCAATTTGACATGCTTTTTTTTTGACAGCGCATTGTGTTCTGAATCCTGATTGGCTGTAGAGCATTGTCAATCAATCTCCTCTGTGTCTCCTGTACAGTACAGAATGCGTTCAGCTTGCCAAATTACATAAATCTTCGATCGCTAACAATTTGAATTCCAACAAGGATGCAAAGAGGGTTGTAACTGTCTGCAGCAAGACATCGTAAAAGGGGTCGCACACTGTGTGTGCCGCAACACGCAGTGCCATGCGTTTTAGAATTGGAAACATAGGTTTATATTAGGGTATGCACACCGGCGCCGCAAGTCGGCGTCTGTCTGCGGTGCCCAACTACGACTCAGGACACTGTTCATTTTTCTGCCATGCCACAGAGCCCCATCTGAATACTTTCATTTTAAATAACATGCGAATGTGTATGTCCAGTGTGTGTTACTTCCAATTGACATGTGCGCGGCGCATCTGGTGTGCTTTAGTTTTGTGGATCAGTGACTGTAGGAAAAAGAACATTTCGCTGGATGCCAACATTGTCCACACAAAAGCTAAAAAGCTTTATGAACCTTTTGCTGACAGAGATGAATGTTTGCTCCTGACAACAGGTTTTAATCTTTGGTTTCATTCTATAATACTGGACTTATTTTTCTACAAAGGTTTCAACTTTGAGAGTGTTTAACCAAGAGAGAAAATGTTGAAAATGTTAATGCCTGTCTGAGAAAAGTGTATAAAGTGTAGAGTGAGGGGTTTTACAACCCTAAAACATCTATAATAATTGTAAAACATAAGGCATACTACTTTGCGAATTTCGCCCATTGCAGGGTGATTTTTAGAAAGTAATAAACGAGGACCACTGTGTATCTTTTAGCTATTTATCTATATTCATTCATTCATTTTCCTTCATCTTAGTCTCCATTTCAGAGGTCGCCACAGTGGACTGAACCGCCAACTATTCCGGCATATGTTTTACACAGTGGATGCCCTTCTAGCGGCAACCCAGTACTGGGAAACACCCATACACGTACACTCATACACTAAGGCCAATTTAGTTCATCATATAGCACATGTCTTTGGGATGTGGGGGAAACCGGAGCACCTGGAGGAAACCCACGCCAACATGGGGAGAACATGCAAACTTCATACAGATATGCCAACTGTCCCAGCTGGGACTCGAACCAGCAACCTTCTTGCTGTGAGGTGACAGTGTTAACCACTGAGCCACCGTACTGCCCCTATTAAAATTTTTTATCTATATTATCTGTGTTTATTGAGGCAAACATCTTAGTTAATAGTTGGTTAATAGAGCGAATTTGTCCCCAAACTAAAATCCACTGCAAAAAATGCTGGGTACCACACAATCGATTTGGTGAAGTTACAAAAAAAACCCTCAAGAATTGTGTTGTTTTAGCCCATTTTAAATAAGTAGTTTGAAAAACCACAAAGATCATATTTTGATTGTGTGATCTTTATAAAATGCATATAATCTGATCTGTTGTGCGGGTTTTATTTATTTATTTATTGATTGATTGATTGATTGATTGATTTTTCCAGCTATGACCCTCTGTGTGAGTGTGGACAGAGCTCCTGACGCCCTCTTGAAGTGAACGGCCTGAAGACGAACACTCAGCCGAACTGCATTACCATATCCGTGAGGACTGAACGAGGCATTCCATCACTTCCTGCATGTGACCGTGTGAGAGCGTGAGTGTTTAGGTTTGCACACTAATAGCCAAAATACGATCCACCCCCAAGGATATTTGTGTTTATTATTATTTGATGAGTAGAGAAACAACAAGTTGGACTAGATACACAGAGCTGTCGTGCAGCAGACCAATGCTCAGAACAAGACTGAATAAACACTGAATTTCAAAACCAACCTCCTACCATGTTGACCAACAGGAAGTGCTTGGTAATCTGAACAGGAAATGGTGTCTACTTAAAGGGACAGTTCATCCAAAAATGGAAATTCTGTCATCCTTTACTCACATTTTGCTTGTTTGAGTTTCTGTTAAACACAAAAGAAGATATTTTGAAGAATGTTTAAAACCTGTAACCACTGACACCCATACACTGTTAAAAAAAGTTGACTCAACTTAAAATTGCAAGGCAACTTGTTGCACAGTTTTTTTTGAGTTCACTCAACTTTTAACTCAAGAATTGCACTTGACTCGATTTAAGTTGAGTCAACTCAAAAAGCACAGCAGGGGGAGTTGTCTCACAATTTTAAGTTGTGCCAACTTCTTTTTAACTGCGTAGCTATTTTTTTTTACTGTGGATGTCAGTGGTTGTAGGCTTTAAGCTTCAAAATATCTTTCCTTTGTGTTTAAAAGAGGAAAGAAACAAAACGTTTTGGAACCACTTGATGTAGAGTAAACAGTCATTTTTCATTTTTGGGTGAATATGCCTTAAAATGTTTTCCCTTCCTCAATGTAAATTCCTCAATCTCTCTTTGGTCTTTCCTGTAATCTGAACAGCAAATGGTGTCTACTTAAAGGAATAGTTCATCCAAAAATGTAAATTCTGTCATTGTTTACTCACACTTTGCTTATTTGAGTTTCTGTTAAACACAGAAGATATTTTGAAGAATGTTTAAAACCTGTAACCATTGACACCCATACACTGTTATAAAAAACTTGACTCAACTTAAAATTGTAAGGCAACTTGCTGTACAGGTTTTTTTGAGTTGACTTAACTTTTAACACATGTACTTGACTGTCAACTCAAAAAGCTCTGCTGGGAAAATTGGCTTACAATTTTAAGTTGAGTTAACTTTTTTAACAGTGTATCATTTGTTTTTTAGTATGGAAGTCTGTGGCTTTTAGTTTTCTGCTTCAAAATATCTTCGTGTTTAAAAGAAGAAAGAAACAAAGTTTTGTTTAGTTTGTTTAAAATCAGTTGAAACAACAGAGTTAAGTTTTTTGGGGGGACAACTTAATTGTTTTATGTTCAATCCACTTAAGTTTCTAAAAATGATTAAGTTAACTTAATCGATTTGTGTTGGGACAAAATGAAGGAATTGAGTTGAACCCAGCATTTTTGACAGTGTAAACAGTCATTTTTTATTTTTGGGTGAACTATCCCTTTAAATGTTTTCCCTTCCTCAGCTTAGTTCTTATCTCACACGTCTCTTTTATCTTTCATTTTCACTTTTTAAGAAAGAGTGGTTATGAAATGCTTAAGCTTTTTATTTAGTGCAGAAAAACTCAAATGCAGAAATACCCCGGATGGCTGTGTACAGTTTTATTTCGATTTACGGTATGCCAATCGGTCATTGTCTGACGCTGTTCTGTCTGTCTCTCATGGATTTGAAGCAACTGATGTTACAGTTCAAACTGGAATGAGAACTAATGACCTTCCTGTCCTTCTCCAACCCTGTCCAGATCTGATTCTAGACTGTAGAGATACACCGAAACTGAACTGCTAGAGCAATGTCTATCCCCGTTCTGTATAAATGTGGTTTACCGCCATATATTAATGTTAGTTCTTTTATGGTGATTGACTGTCTTCATTTTTCTTCTTCTTTTGTATGATATGTCAAACTCTGTCTAAGCAAATCTCAGTGATGACTGTTCATTTTCAAACGTGTACTTGGACATGAAGTTATTGCTTTGGACCTCATTGAGATGCGGACGAGAAACAGGCAAAAGACTTTTGGTACTATGTACCACTAATATGTTTTCTGACATATATGTGTACTTAATCTATAATATATTTAAATGTGTTTGATTTAAATACATATATTGTTGAAATGTCGTTTGTCGCATTGTCTTTTTTGTGTTTGTGGCTTAGATTGAATAAGCATTTGCAGACTAATCTATATTTTAGATTTCAAATAGCTCCTATACAATACATACGAAAAGTATTCATAGCTCTTTACTTTTTCCACATTTTTAATGTTACAGCCTTATTCCAAAATGGATTAAATTAATTTATTTCCTTAAAATTCTCCACACAATACCCCATAATGACAATGTTAAAAAAAGAGTTTTTGAAATTGTTGCAAATTTATTAAAAATAAAAAGCCCGAAAAATTACATGTACATAAGTATTCACAGCCTTTGCTCAATACTTTGTTGATGCACCTTTGGCAGCAATTACAGCCTCAAGTCATTTTTAATATGACGCCACAAGCTTGACACACCTGTCTTTGGGAATGTTTGCCTATTCCTTTTTGCAGTACCTCTCAAGCTCTATCAGCTTGGATGGGAAGCGAAGGTGTACAGCCATTTTCAGATCTTTCCAGAGATGTTCAATAGGATCAAGGTGTGGGCTCAGGCTGGGCCAGTCAAGGACATTCACAGAGTTGTTGTGAAGCCACTCCATTGATATTTTGGCGGTGTGCTTTGGGTCATTGTCCTGCTGGAAGATGAATCGTCGCCCCAGTCAGAGGTCAAGAGCACTCTGAAACAGGTTTTCTCCTGCTGAAAAACATCCCCACAGCATGATGCTGCCACCACCATGCTTCACTGTAGGGATGGTATTAGCCTGGTGATGAGTGCTGTCTGGTTTTCTCCAAATGTAACGCCTGGCATTCACTCCAAAGAGTGCAATTTTAGTCTCATCAGACCAGAGAATTTTGTCTCTTATAGTCTGAGAGTCCTTCAGATATATGCCATGAAGGATTAAGGCAGTTCTGAAGGCAAAAAGGGGTCCAACCTGGGACTAGTAAGGTGTACCTAATAAAGTGGCCGGTGAGTGTATTTAAAATATATTACAATATGTTGATGAAGGGGATCAGAGACCCTGGAAGTGATGAAAAAATAGGATAAAAAAAGATTTAAATGTGTTTCACAAACTGTAAATGTTTCACAAAGTGTACACCTCGTATTAATCATCTTCATCACAAACCCCTCATCCTAAATTGTAAATGCCCTTTACAATCTTTTATAACAATCCAAATGATAATGAATAAGATTAAAAATAGATATAAAATGCTATTTGGAAAACTTCAGTAATACCATATCAAGTTACACCTTTACCGGTTCAGTCATTACAGTGCATGTTTACGTTTTTATTGTTCATTTAAATATTTATTTGTTTTAAACAAATAAATAATATGCATAACATTTTGTTCTCTTTATTCAAATTATAGGCATTGGCCTATTTAAATTGTAATCATTTTTAAATTGGATAAAAATTACTATTTTATGTGTTATTTATTTGGTAGGCTAGTGTATAATCTTAAAATGTTTGTAAATTTTTATTGTATTATTTGTTAAATTATTTAATTAATAATAAGTTTTTAAAGCCATATTTTAGCCAAATATAACTATAAAACTCTATATTTGACAATTACAATGATCAATATACATCCATTCAAGTTTTTTCCCCGTTTCTCCACATATTGCAAAAAACAAAAGCCCCTAGAATAAGTCCATCACCACCAGAGGGCAGTGTTAAACACGATAAGCTTTTGCACATCATTCAAAAGAATTCCTTATACGAGATACAGCTCAAATCATTACTGTTGTTTACATCGTATAAATTAGGATTTCTGGATTAAAATGATTTCATATAGTTTTGATATAGGAATTTGCAGTAGGGAAATTACAAAATATCTTCATGGAACATGATCTTTACTTAAAATTCATTACTTTTGGCATAAAATGAAAAGAAAAATATATAATTTTGACCCATACAATATATTTGGTTATTGTCATAAATATACATGTGCACCGTAATACATGTGCATCATAAGGTTTTGTGGCCCTGGGTCACATAATATGGGTGCAAGTATGTTGACGCTAAATGCAGGACATACAGACCTTTATTACACTGTAAAACCCAAAAAGTTAAGGTAACTTAAACCATTTGGGGAAACCGATTGCAACAAAACATTTAAGTTCAAAAACTCATCCTAATAAGTACTGTGAATTACTTCATTTAAGTTGAAGTAATGAGGTATTTAATAAACTCATTACCTACAACACCATTCAAAACTCTTTAAATGGCTAGAATTAACTTTCGGTCATTTTTGAGTTACCTTCACTCATTTCACTTGATAAAGTTGACTGTTGGGTTATACAGTGTGTGCATGCATGAGTTTATTACTCGTTTTACAAAAAAAGACCTTGAAAATCACAAAAGTATGAATGAATTTCTTTTTATGAATCAAAAACTTATTTAATATACATTTCAAAAGCTAAGCCTAATATATGATGACATGAATACAAGGTAAAACAGAAAGACAATATTAAATAATAATAAGAAATAATATATGTATTTTTTATAATCATAATAAATAATAAATAAATTTCTGTAAAAATTGAGGAAAAAATATAAACTGGGGTATTTAAAAGGTCAAAGTTTCAGTTTCTAGGAAATTCAAAGAAAATTCAGCAATTGGGCCAATTTTGAAAAAGTGGCATTTCTTAATAAAATATTTTCCCAATAATAAAAACAAATGATAGCCTTTATATTCTGTTATGTTTATAATATAAGAATTTATAAATCCAAAACTACTACTATTTTTATTAATGCTTCAAGTAACAAACAACATACACAGGAAAAATATAATAGTAATATAACAACAATGATAAAAATTTCATTCAATTTCTTTTCGGCCTAGTCGCTTTATGGATCTGGGATCGCCACAGCAGAATGAACCGCCAACTTATCCAGCATATGTTTTATGCAGTGGATGCCCTTCCAGCTGCAACCCATCACTGGGAAACATCCATACACTCTCATTCCCACACCCACACATTAACATTTTAGCTTACCTAATTCACCTATTGCACCCGGAGGACACCCATATCAACATGGGGAGAACATGCTAAATCCACACAGAAATGCCAACTGTCCCAGCTGAGGCTTGAACCAGCGACCTCTTTGCTGTGAGGCGATTGTGCTGCCCGCTGCACCACTGTGACACCCTAGTAATATTTAACCAAACAAATAATAATAAATAAGGTTTAGAAAAGATAAATGATGTTTGCTGTTTGTTCAAACTACTTATTTAAAATGAGCTGAAAAACAATTCTTGAGTTTTTTTTTGGATGGTGCGGTGTATTTTTTTTTCATGTTGTCCCAAGACAAATCGATTATGTGGAACCTAGCATTTTTTACCTTATAAGATAAGATAAGATAAGATAAGATAAACAACTACAGAGGACAGGGTTTCTGCGGAGTCTTAAAATGTCTGAAATCTCAAAATCCAAATTTTAGACCTTAAATAGCCTTAAATGTACAAAAAATATTGTGTTGTAGGTCTTAAATCTTTTTTAAACAAGTCTTAATTTTCCTTTGTTCATGTATTGCTATACCAATCTGGCCAACACCCATACAATCACCAACAATACATCTCAATTAAACTTTAAACTTTTTTTTTTAAAACTATTTATAATGGTTTAATTATTTTCCTTACAATAACATTTGTTTAAAAGTTCTCCATGTATTTACTGCTAAGGACACCGACCTGGACAGATTGTTGTGCGTAAATTTAGTTTATTATAGTTTTTAAACTTTTAAAACATTTGATAATTTGTTTTTACTTTAAAAAAAAAAGTTTATGTTGGGAAAAAAGTGTATGGATGCAATATTTAAAATATTTAGATAAGAAATAAAATCTTAAAATTTAAATAGTTTATTATTAATGTATTATTAAATGTATTAAATTCTAATAAATATTTTTGATAGGTCAAATAAAAGTCTTTTCCATCTGGGCCAAAAATTCCTTAGCCTTTAGCACTTTATGAGTCTAAAATTTCATTCATAATGGTCTTAAAAATGTTTTAAAGTCTTAAATTTAACTGGGCGAAACCCTGGAAGAAAGACTTTTGCATCAGTGATGACTATAAATCTCTGGACACATTCACAGTGCCGGTGACTCCAATTTGTAAAAAAAGAATTAGTTAACTTAGTTTCTTTATGTTGTCCCAACACAAATCGATTATGTGGAACCCAAATTTTTTTTTACAGCATAACATAACATAACATAACATAACATAACATAACATAACATCATAACATAACATAACATAACATAACATAACATAACATAAACAACTACTGAGGAAAGACTTATTCATCAGTGATGACTACAAATCTCTGGACACATTCGCAGTGGTGACTCCAATTCGGCATTTGTTAATATAATACTTTCCCATTAATAACAACAAACAAACAGAACATACACAGGAAAAATATAGTAATATAACAACAATGATAGTAATAATTTAACAGAACAAATTAAATAATAATACAAACTTATAGAAATACAATAAGAAAAGAAAGAACGAGTGTAATTAAATAAGGTAAAATAAAAGATGTTTGCTGTTTGTTCAAACTTAAAATGAGCTGAAACACAATTCTTGTTTTTTTTTTTTTTGTTTGTTTTTTTGTATGGACTCCAGCAATTTTTTTAACAGTATAAGATAATGAACTACAGAGGAAAAACTTTTGCAGCAGTGTTAAATCCAAAACTCTGGACACATTCACAGTGCGGTGACTCCAATTTGTAAAAAAAAAAAAGAATAAGTTAACTTAATTTCTTTATGTTGTCCTAACACAAATTATGTTCCACATAAATTCCACATAATTACACAATTATGTGGAACCCAGCATTTTTTACAGTATAATAACATAACATAAGATAAACAACTACAGAGGAAACACCTATGCATCTAAATCTCTAGACACAATTGCAGTGGTGACTCTAATTTGTATAAAGGAATAAGTTAACTTAATTTCTTCATGTTGTTTCTTCATTTCTTCAAATCGATTGTGTGGAACCCAGCATTGTTTTGAGTGAAAGATAAGATAAACAGTTACAGAGGAAAGACTTATGCCTCAGCGATGACTCCAAAACTCTGGACGCATTCGCAGAGGCGGTGACGCCCACCTCCATGTGACCGAGAAACAGGCGCTCAGTGCGGCGCAGTAAGTTTGAGCTTCACTCCTGCAGCCAGAGAGGATGAGGATGAAGATGATGCTGGGATGAGCGAGTAAAAAGCAAGCATAGCGGACTCGCATCTTTTATTACACAGTGAGCACCTGCTGGCGGCGGCTCTGAGTGCTTGAGCTCTGGGTGTGACGGCTGTCTTTTGTCCACCACCTGCTTCCCATCAGATGAATTACCCGGAATATCTCCTCCACTCAACCGGATCGCGCTGGAATTACATTGAACTCAAAAGTTAGGCGTGCGTTATTACTCTTTGGGGTTTTTCGGTAACTCATGTGTGTTTGCGTGATTGTTGGTGCTCGTCTGCTGTGATTGAGCGCCAGATGCACGCGCTGTTTGACCGCAACTGGAAAGGGCTGGGAATCGATCTGTCTCCGCTCTCGTCGCCCCGCGCCGCCGCGAGGATGTTCAGCTGCGTCGGGTGTTTTTGGGTGCTCCTGTCCTCTGCCCTGGTCGCGATTTGCAGCTTTAGTTTTATATCTCCCGCTTGGATAGTGAAGGAGCATCCGAAAAACCACAAGGATTCCGTGAGTTTTGGGCTCCTGTGGCACTGCTCCGAGTCTCTGGATCACATGTACAGATGTTACACCTTTGGCGGGCTGGGCAAATTTCAGGAGATTCCGTCCAGCTCTTGGCAGGTAGGATGAGTTTTGGATGAATACATTGGAGGAAAGTACTAAGCTGTAAATTGAATGTTTTGGCTGTAAATGTTTAATGTTTTAGCTATAAATTTTGAGAAACCGCAACTTTTGAGTACAACTCAGCCTGACAGAATTAGCTTATATATTAACATCAGTATGTACAAGAAGCAACAGTGAAATCTGTTTGATGAGCAACAGAAAATCGAGTTTGATGGTTAAAACAACATAAAATCTAGAGTTTGATGGCCAAACAACAGAAAATCTAGAGTTGGATGGTTAAAACAACAGAAAATCTAGAGTTTGGTGGTAAAAACAACAGAAAATCTAAAGTTTGATGGTTAAAACAACAGAAAATCTAGAGTTGGATGGTTATAACAACAGAAAATCTAGAGTTTGATGGTTAAAACAACAGAAAATTTAGAGTTTGATGGTAAAAACAACAGAAAATCTAGAGTTGGATGTTATAACATTGGATGTTATAACAAGCGTTGTATAGTTAAAACAATAGGAAATGTAGAGTTTGATGGTTAAAACGATAGGAAATCTAGCGTTTGATGGTTAAAAAAACTGAAAATCTAGAGTCTGATGGTTAAAACAACAAAGTCTAGAGTTTGATGGTTAAAACAACATAAAATCTAGAGTTTGATGGTTAAAACAACAGAAAATCTAGCATCTGATGGTTTAAATCACCATTAAAGTTTGATATAGGAATTTACAGTATACTCTCAGAAATAAAAGTACGTGAGCTGTCGCTGGGGTGGTACCTTTTCAAAAGGTACAAATTTGTACTTAAAGGGTTCATATTGGTACCTTAAAATTATATACTAGTACCTAGAAATTTTTGGAGGAACACGTTTGTACTTTTTAGGTATTAATATGTACCCTTGAGGTATTAAAATGAACCTTTTAGGTACAAATTTGTACCTTTTTGAAAAGGTACCACCCCAGTGACAGCTCAAGTACCTTTATTTTTGAGAGTGTAGGGAAATTACAAAATATTGTCATGGAACATGATCTTTAGGCTACTTAATATTCAAAATTGCAACGTTATTGTTCTCTTCCAGGCTGATTTTTAAGAAATGCTATTATTTAAATGCATTTGAACAGATAAAAAGTTGTATAACAAAAGCAAAACCTTTTAAATTAGTAAACATTAAATTTTAAACACAGTTAAAAAAATATTAAAACGTTTAATTATATTACTTTGATTTTTATAACGTTACATATTGAGCATGTGCACCATCCTGTAAATTTGCCAATATATTTCTTAAAAATTAGAATCTACAGTAAATGAATTAAACATGTTAGAAAAATAAAACATTACCGTTTAGACAAAAACAAATATGTATTTAAAGTAGTTCTACTGTCTCTCAGGCTCCTTAGCAAGTTTTTTCTTTTTAATCATTTTAAAGCCATCCTTCACTTATTTCTGTTTTCTTTTTTCTGTTGAACACAAAATAAGATATTTTGAAGAATGTTGGGAGCCAGTGATTTGACTTCCATAGTTGGAAAAACAAATACTATGAAAATCAATAGTTACAGGTTTCCAATATTGGAAGCTCAGCAGGTGAAAAGAAACTCAATCAGGTTTGTGACAAATTATATGACAAATGATAAGTAAATGACATTTTTGGTTTTGGGTGAACTGTCCTTTTATTTTTTGTAAAGTGTTTTTTGTATGTATTTGCTTCAGAGAAAGGATTGCTTTGAAAATAAAAATTAGCTGATAATTTACCCTCAGCCAAAGATGACCCTTTCTCCTTCAGCAGAACCATAAAGAAGATATTTTATTTGAAACCCTGGTTTTTGGTTATTCGTGTAATGCAAGTAAATGGCTACAAACCCTGGCAAATACAGGCAACAACATAAATACTGTTGCTCCTCCTGACACAACAATATATTGAGGTCTTGAAGCAAAGCAATCAGGCTATGAAAGAAATTGAACATTATTTACAACAGGAGTTCACAAACGGTCCTGGAGGATTGTTGTCTTGCAGATTTCAGCTCCAACTTGCCTCAACACACCTGCACGGAAGTTTCTAGAAAGCCTAATAAGAGCTTGATTAGCTAGCCCAGGTGTGTCTGATTGGGGTTGGAAATAAACTTCGCACCCCTGATTTAAGCTGCGGTCACACTGGGCATTTCCTCCCATAGACTTCCATTCATACGCACGCAAATGCGTCAGACCGGAAACGCAAGGCCATGCATCAAGTTTCGCAGGTTGCTGCGGTGCAAAGTTCAAGCTTGGTGAACTTTGACCTGCGAAATCACATCACTTGACTGCGTGAGACCAATCGAGAATCAAAACAGGACCTCTCTGGACATAAATTTAAAACCTGGAGC
The DNA here is from genome assembly GCF_903798145.1 of Danio aesculapii. Taxonomy (NCBI): domain Eukaryota; kingdom Metazoa; phylum Chordata; class Actinopteri; order Cypriniformes; family Danionidae; genus Danio; species Danio aesculapii. The sequence continues at coordinate 62,960,356 of NC_079439.1, forward strand.
AAATCGCTGGCTTTTTTAATGTCTAATCATCTTGTTTAATTCTGCCCCTTTTTGCAGCGCCGCACAACAGAATTTCGCACACACAAACTCTGGTGTGACCGCAGCTTCACAACATCTTTACCTATTCTCTTAAGTGGATGTTGAAGTACATGATTAGATCTTTATTTTAGGATGTAACAAATGCGACAACTAAAACAGTGCAACGACAAAAGTCTCTTTTTGCAACACTTTAGAAATATAGTCAAAAGTACTTTAAAGGTCAGTTCAACCCAAAATGAAAATTCTGTAATTGTTTACTCATCCTTTACTTCTGGGGTGCCCGATCCTGTTCCTGGAGATCTACCTTCCTGCAAACCTTGATCAAACGCACATGTCTTTAATTATCAAGTGCTCCTTCAGCTTCCAATTGAGCTCCGGTCACACTAGAGTTTGTGTGTGCAAAACTCTGTCGTATAGAGCTGCGGTCACACTGGGCTTTTCCTCCCATAGACTTTCATTCATACGCACACGAATGCGTCAGACCGGAAACGCAAGGTCATGCGTCAAGTTTCGCATGTCGCTGCGGTGCAAAGTTCAAGCTTGGTGAACTTTGACCTGCGAAATCGCATCACTTGACTGCGTGAGACCAATCGAGGATCAAAACATGACCTCTCTGGACAGAAATTTAAAACATAGAGCAATCGCTCGCTTTTTTTAATGTCTAGTCATCTTGTTTAATTCCGCCTCTTTTCGCAGCGCCGCATGACAGAATTTCGCACACACAAACTCCAGTGTGACCGCAGCTTAGAGCTGCAAAAAGAGGCGGGATTAAACAAGATGATTAGACATTAAAAAAGTGAGCGATTGCTCCATGTTTTAAATTTTTGTCCAGAGAGGTCACGTTTTGATCTTTGATTGGTCACACGCAATCATGTGATGCAATTTCGCAGGTCAGAGTTCACCAAGTTTGAAATTTCCAATGCACCGAACTGTGAAACTTGTCGCACGAGCTTGCGTTTCCGGTCTGACGCATTCGCGTGCGTATGAATAGAAGTCTATGGGGAGAAAAGTGCAGTGTGACCGCAGCTTTAGTTGGTTTGGTTGTGTTTGATCATGTTTGGTTGGTTTGGATGTGTTTGGTTGAGTTGGAGCTGAACTCTGCTGGAAGGTAGATCTACAGGAACAGGATTGGGCACCCCTGCTCTACTTGATCCAAACCTGTTTGAGTTTCTTTCTGCTGTTAAACACAAAGAAAGATATCATGAAGAATAATGGAGAAAAACAGCAACTATTTACTTTTAACATATTTTTAGTTGACGATAGCTGCTTTTATTTTTCTTCAGAAATCTTAAAACCACTTGACTGATTATCCATTTAACTGAATAATCACCTTTAAACTGATTTATATTCTTGAAACAAATTTAAATGATCAAAAGGCAAGGATGACTCATGGCAAATGCCTTGTTCGTGATGGGGAGAAAAAAAGAGCAAATGTTGCATATTTCAGTGCAGGACACTGGAGTTTTCGCTCATTTGACATACATAGCTCTATTCTTAGCAGCAAAGTGCATCAGTTTGTTTAAATAATTCAGAGCTTATAACACAAGCGTCCAAAAAGGGACCATTCCAGTAAAACGTATTGTTTTTTTCCCTCTATTTTTTTACACATTGACTTTTTTTTTTGGAAAAGTAAACTGAACTGTACCTGTTTTTCTTTGTTGACATTTATTGGGCAATATTCAAAAAATAATATGCTCTTGTATGAGACCATCTTTGATATTTAATTTGTTTATTTCTGATTGCTGAAAGGTGTTTTTTAGTGTTAAATATACAGTTGAAGTCTGAATTATTAGCCCCCTGTTTATTTTTCCCCAATTTCTGTTTAACGGAGAGAAGATTTTTTTCAACACATTTCTAAACATAATAGTTTTAATAACTCATTTCTAATGACTGATTTACTTTATCTTTGCCATGACGACAGTACATTATATTAACTAGATATTTTCAAGACACTTGAAGCTTAAAGTGAAATGTAAAGGCTTAACTAGGTTAATTAGGTTAACTAGGCAGGTTAGGGTAATTAGGCAAGTCATTGTATAAAGATGGTTTGTTCTGTAGTCTATCGAACTGAAAAAAGTCAACACCGTATTGTGTCAAAAGGGACTCAAGATTTCTGGAACGCTGATTGTATTTTTGTTAGACTTTATCTTTCATGCTGGTTGTAAACTGATTTGTTCTTGGGGAAAATCTGCATGTAGCAGCTTCATCAAGAGTCTTCATGCTGCTGTGCACCTATTATGATTATATTATAATAGTAAAGGGGCAGCACGGTGGCGCAGTGGGTAGCATAATCCCCTCACAGCAAGAAGTCAGTTGGAGTGTCTGTGTGGAGTTTGCATGTTCTCCCCGTGTTTGCGTGCACCCACAAGTACAAAGACAGGTGGTATAGGTGAATTGGGTAAGCTAAAATTGTCCATAGTGCATGTGTGTGAATGAGTTTGTATGGATATTTCCTGGTGATGGGTTGCAGCTGGAAGGGCACCCACTGCGTAAAACATATGCTGGATAAGTTGGTGGTTCATTCCGCTGTGGTGACCCCAGATTAATAAAGGAACTCGGCCGAAAAGAAAATGAATGAATGAATGAATGAATGAATGTAATAGCAAACCACATCATTTTACTCTGGCTTAATAAAAGCCCAAGAAATGACTAATGACTAATTATCAAATATACATATTAGTCAGATTTATAGTCATTCATTCCTGTATATGTGATGATTAGTCTAGTTTTGGGATATTCTTAGATTATAGATATTCTTAGTTATAGATTTTCACTGACAGCCCAATTTTAGCCTTGTTTTAGCCAATATGTCTATTAGACTTCTTTTAAACACAAAAACATGCTTGCTAGCTAGGCTTTTGTACAGTAATTTACAGGACCAGCTCATTTTATTGTTTCAAACTATTAAAAAAAAGTCAATTAAAAATAATTTTGCTAAACTGTTGAACTTTTGAACAAATTTGGGACAGAACATCTCAAAGCAACACTTATATTTCTTTCCTGAATGAATCTCTTTCAGAGTGAATCGAGTGAGCTAATGATTCATTGATAAAGACAGTCACTTTGTTTATAATTGATCATTTAGTTTTAATGATTCATTTGAATGAATAATTCTATGAATCACTTATTAAAGCGATCGTACATCACCCCCCGCCCAAATAGCTAATGATTCAATGATCCATTAATAAAGACAGTCAGTTGCGTTGTTTACAATGGATCATTTAGTTTAAATGATTCGTTTGAATGAATAATCCTATGAATCACTGATTAAAACGATAATCCACCCCCCGAATAGCTAATGATTCAATTATATATTCGTATAGACAGTCAGTTGCGTTGGTTATAATTGATCATTGTTTAAATGATTCCCTTGAATGAATAATTCTATGAATCATTTATTAAAGCAATAGACCTCCCCCTTGCTCAAGTAGCTAATGATTCATTGATTCATTCATAAAGACAGTCAGTTGCATTGATTATAATGGATCATTCAGTTTAAATGATTCGTTTGAATGAATAATTCTATGACTCGCATATTAAAGCAATAGTACGCCATCCCACCCCCACCCAAATAGCTAATGATTCAATGATCCATTCATAAAGACAGTCAGTAGTGTTGTTTATAATAGATCATTCAGTTTAAATGATTCGTTTGAATGAATAATTCTATGAATCACTTATTAAAATGTAGCTCCCCCACCCCTTCAAAAAAAAATCACTAATGATTCAATTATATATTCATAAAGACAGTAAGTTGCATCAGTTATAATTGATCGTTCAGTTAAAATGATTTGTTTGAATGAATGATTCTATGAATCACTTAAAGCAATAGTCCTCCCCCTTCCTAATAGCTAATGATTCAATGATCCATTCATAAAGAGTTGCCCTGCTTATTATGGATCATTCATGTTTTAATGATTCGCTTGAATTCGAATAATTGAATCACTTTTAAAAACAATAGTTCACTAAATAGTTAATGATTCAATAATCCATTCATAAAGATGGTCAGTTGTGTTGTTCACAATGGATCATTCAGTATAAATGATTCTTTTGAATGAATAATTATATGCATTGCATATTAAAACAATAGTCCTCCCCCCACCCAAATAAAAACCTCCCCATTTAATCACAATCAAGTGACTTTAAACTTTTATGAATTTCTTTATTCTGTTGAACACAAAATAAGATATTCTGAAGAATGTTGGAGCAGCCATTGACATTCTGTAGGAACTAAAATATTCAAAGTCAATGGCTGTTTTTTCAATCATCATTCAGTATATTTTCATCTGTGTTCAACAGAAGAAAGAAACTCAAACGGGTTTGGAGCAAACAAGTGTTGATGACAATTTTCATTTTTGTGTGAACTATCCCTTTAAGACAGTGACTTGATGCCTCCGACTATAAGTTTTAATGTAAATAATTAAACTATAATATTGTCATGATACAACTGTATTTATATTTTGTTGTAAAGATATATAATTTTTTTGTCAGTGTATGGATCAGCCCTACTGTATAAGATGCAGTTTTCTCCTTAAAGAGCATTTGGCTTTGAGAACACTACAGGTCTTCCTGAACACCTGTGGTAGTGAAGCAGATTGCTTTGAGTAAATGGGAAATGTGGATTTATTGTGATGGATGTGCAAAGTGGGCTCATATTGACAGCTCCTGACATAATGGAGATTTATGTATGAAAGTCTAATTTTCAGCCCTGTGCAGCGATCAATTTGTTAATTGAAGAGAAAAATATACAACATATCAAATATGTCTGATCATTTCTAAAAGCGAATGAAAGAAAACAGGACACCTTTTCATTCAAAATTTATTTTTTACTTTATTACAGTTGTTTTGCTTGATCAGTATCCAGTTAAGTTTTTCATTAATGTTTAATGATTTTCAGCCATAATCAAATTTCCCAGGACAATGAGGCAAATGTATGTTGTCTGTGAACAAGAAAAATCTAAAAGCTACTGTACACTGTAAGAGACAAAAGTCAACTTTATCAAATGAAATGAGTGTAGTTAACTCAAAATTGACTGAAAGTTAATTCTGCTCGTTTGATAAGGGTTTTGTTGAAGGCAATGAGTTAAATAAATTCCTCATTACTTAAATGAAGTTCACAGTACTCAATTAGATTAGTTTTTTTAACTCAAATGGTTTGTAGCAATCGATTTCCTCAAACGGTTTGAGTAGCCTTAATTTAACCCCAAGTAACTCGAATTTTGGGTTCTACAGTAGTCAATTGGTTTGGGTACTCTTCATTTATTGGGTTTTATGGTGCTCAAACTGCTTCGATTACTCAAATGAATTAAGTTCACAATTCTTATTAGGAGAACTTAAATGGTTTGTTGCAATCGATTTGCTCAAACTGTTTGAGTTACCTTAACTTTTTGAGTTTTAGTGTAGCTAATAGCTAAAGGTTTAAAAAATGTATATATTAAAAATAGCTTACTAAAAAAATTTACCAACTGTGCTCAGTTTTACAGAAATACAAGTAAAAGCTAAAAAAAAAAAGAGTTTTCCCCATAATCAAATATGTTTAATTTCTTAATGTTGGCTTGCATTAACTAACAATGGTCTTCAATGCTAACAACATTTCTGAAGAATTTCTCAATCTTAAATAATGTTACTATTTGACTAAATTACTAATACTTTATCAAAATCATGTTGTATGTGCTAAATACTGCACCAATACTGGAAGTGGTGTTAGTGAGGCCAGCAAGGGGCACTCAATCTGCGGTCTGTGTGAGTCCTAATGCCCCAGTTTAGTGAAGGGGATGCTATACTGTCAGTGAGCGTCGTCTTTCGGATGAGATGTTAAACCGAGGTCTTGACTCTCTGTGGTCATTAAAAATCCCATGGCACTTCTCGTAAAGAGTAGGGGTTTAATCCTGGTGCCCTGGCCAAATTTCCTTCATCGGCTCTTACCCATCATGACCTCCCAATCATCCCCATCCAGTGAACTGGCTCTATCACTGTCTCTCCACTGTGTGGAGAGCGTACTGTCCTGTGTCCTGTGGCTGTTGTCGCATCATTCAAGTGGTTGCTGCACACTGGTGGTGGTGTGGAGAGACCCATGTGATTGTGAAGCGCTTTAGGTGGATGGCCATACACAATAAATGCGCTCTATAGTTACTCTTTACTTACTTACACCGGAGCTATACTAATTGTGAACTAACAATAAGCAGTTTTATTTGTTATAAAATCCATAGTTGTGCTTTGGATGCTTAATTGCATTCGAAGCGGTGGTAGAATATTATACACACACCCGCACACACACATACATGCACACACACACACACACACCCGCGACTGTTGTCTGCAAACATTCTGCACTGAGCTAAACACACTGTTATGTTCATTTATTTTGTGAAACCAGTCACTCAAAAAATATTGGGTTGTTAATTTTAGCCAATAAAAGAGTTCAAAATATTGGGTCGCTATATTGGGTTAATCTGAACGTTTATGGAATTGCATCCATAACAACTTACCTAGTTGGGTTTTAATTTAAATTTGTTGGGATAACCTTGTTTAATACCATACCCAATAAATAACCCAATAGCAGGTAGGTGCCGAAACAAGCCACTGTTGCGTTACTTGTTGTTGTTGTTATTGTTGTTATTATTATTATTATTATTATTATTATTATTATTATTATTATTATTATTATTATTATTAACCCAACCATTATAAGTGAGTATGTATATAGAATATCTGTATTATAATAGCAATAAGCTCCATAAAGTCATGATTTACAGTGAAGTTATTACCATTTATAGAGTTTTATGCACTCTGCTTTTTTTTTGGGGCTAACAATGCACATTAGCTGTTATAAAATCACTATAAACCATGCTGATTATTGTCTGAATGGATATAACATTGAGTTGTTTTTAAATTAACATACAGTGCTCAACATATATAAGAGCTTACACCCCTCCCAAATCTGCCATTTAAATTAATATTTTCTGTAGGATGCTTTACAATATTATATTTGTGCATATACATTAGTTATATGTATATAAGAGCTAATCTAATGAAATAACATATGATAACGGTCCATAATCAGTACACCCAGATTTATATGTTAGAGAAAAATATTAAATAAAAAATGTAAAAAGAGCAAAATTCAAGAGAAACAAAAAAAAATTAATTGCAATTTAAATGCATTTTCTGTGTCTAAAGATGTTCGGTGACTATCTGTTTTATTCAAATGCACCAAAATATATTGGCTATATTCACTGAAAAATGGATACAAATGATCATTTTTAAAATAGGTTTTACTGATTTATGTTGAGCACTGTACATTCCCTTTCTACCCCTAAAATATACTTTACACAAAACTTTTTATGGTGTTAAATCTAAATGAGTAATTCAGCATTTATTACTCTTGCTGTCCCAGATGGACACACACATCACACATATATGTATATGTATATTAATACATTAATATTAATAATATAATAAATTAGCAATTTATTTATATATATATATATATATATATATATATATATATATATATATATATATATATATATATATATATATAAATCCATTCATGTTCAGCATCTGCTTTGTTTTCATCAGTGTTTCTCCATTTTTGCATCACGCAGCATGCAGAAACCTTCCTCTTGTTTCCTTAATACCCTAAAGCTCTCTCGCTCGCTCTGTTTTGTCTGAAGCAACCTTGTGCCTTATGATTTATGTATGGATAAAAAAAATTTGCATTTGAAAGGAGATATTAATAAATTGCATTTCTTTGATTTGTGGAGGAATTTGAAGGGGCGGAGGATAAAGATGTTGCCCATTCTCAAGGCATTAGAGAGGGAAAGAAAGGAATGGATTTGGGAATGACGTATGGCAGTGATGTGTGTGTGTATATGTGGCTTTGGCTAAATGCTTCAATACATAACTGAATATACATGGCCCTGAATGCTCAATCATTTATTTATGAGGATTGTTAGCATCACCATCTTTGTTGTTTTGGAGGTGAATGGTGATGTTTTTTCTGAGTAAGGCAAGCTATATATATTACACACAGTGACAAGCTGTAACATCATTAGATGTTGACATTTGGTTGTTTTTAGGTTGTGTTGGAAAGTGACCAAAATCCAATGTCGAGCCAACCTCTTAAACAAAGGTGACATTACCATGAAATACTGACATTTATTTGTCAGGTATGGCAACCAAAATCCAACATTTGATAGACATAATAGTGGTATCGTCCACACTATGTCAAGCTGTAACATCATTAGACTTTGATATTTGGTTGTTTTTAGGTTGCGTTGGAAAGTGACCAAAATCCAACGTCGAGCCAATATCTTAAACCAACGTCACATTGATGTCAAATAATAACATTTATTCGTCAGGTGTGGCAACCAAAATCCAATGGCTGGTAGATGTCATAGTGTTAACGTCCACAACAACGTCTAGCTGTAACATCATTAGACGTTGGTATTTGGTTGTGTTTAGGTTGTGTTGGAAAGTGACCAAAATCCAACGTCGAGCCAACGTCTTATACCAACGTCATATTTGCATCAAATACAGACATTTATTTGTCAGGTATGGCAACCAAAATCCAACATCTGATAGATGTCATATTGTTAACGCCCACACAACATCAAGCTGTAACATCATTAGATGTTGATATTTGGTTGTTTTTAGGTTGTGTTGGAAAGTGACCAAAATCCAACGTCGAGCCAACATCTTAATCCAACGTCATATTGACGTTAAATATGGATATTTATTCATTAGTTATGGCAACCAAAATTCAACATCTAATAGACGTCATAGTGGTGACGTCCACATAACGTCAAGCTTTAACATTAGACGTTCTGTTTGACGTATCTGTTCTGACATTAAACCAATTTTTATTTCCACCCATAATGCAACGTCCTTGCGACGTTGGGGTACAACGTCAATCTGACGTCATTTTGACATCCTGTGCCTGCAGGGGTGGCAGGAGGGGAAGCGTTTTGGAAACCTGTTTGGAAATGTTCATTATTGACAATCCGGATTGTAGGGTTGCACAGTATAACGTTTGAGCATCGATATTGCAATGTGATCATTCGCATTAGTTACATTGCAGAATATGCAATGTGTAGTTTGGAATATAGTTTATCATTTGCTTGTGTTTTTGAGGCCTGTGACTGTATAATGATTTTAAAAGCTTTCAGGCATAAGACATTGTACCGTTTGTAACTTTATTTTTTTAACAATTAATTTTATTGAATTATTTATACAGCGAAGACTATGCTGTTTTATTTTACATTTGATCATTCCATAACTGTGTACCTGAATACTGTTAGACTCCTCAGAAAACACTGTTCATTTAATTTGCATCTTTACTTTATTGTATTTGTCTGTGTTTCTAGAATCATCCCAATCAATCTAAAATGATCAATTCTTTTCAAATAGTGCTATTAATTTATAGTCATTCGGTGAAATCCTGCAAGATATATCGCAAAAAAAATAATAAAATATTGCATTGTGGGATTTTTACAGTGTCTAGCGCATTGTATTTGTGTATATACTGTCACTGTGTATACTGAATTTGACAGAAGAAAGGATATCACATCACATCCAATCACATATTGAGTCCTTTCTTCCTGGTTTTGTCTCTGTTCTCTCAGTGTTTGTAAGCAGGTCATTTGGTTACTATTGAAACAGCCATAAAGTAGATTGGTTTTGTGCCATTTGTTGCGCACCATACTGGAAAAAAACATGTTTTAAACATAATTAGTGTTTTAATCAATGACATTATTGGTACATGTCCCTTCGGATTTTGTTGCTGAACCGAAACGTGCAGTTTAATTGCTAGTTCAATGAGAAGTTTTCGAGATTTCAGCATTTCCCTCTTTCCTGAAGATAGGACTGGATGAACTGCCTTGGATGAACTGCCTGGAGGCGTTGCAAAAATGGGCGTCGAGTAAACAGACTTTTCCTGAAAGGGTTAGGGTCGTGTCAATGTGCAAATCTGCCATAGTCACACACATTGCAGGAACACAATGTTGGGTTGGGATTATAGTTGACCAATACTATAGTTCCAAGTCATTGCAAATCCAAACTGATCTTTATTTGTATTCTCTATTGGATTCAAGTCAGGTGATTGGCTGGGCCATTCTACAGCTTGATTTTCTTTCTCTGAAAGCGTTTGAGAGTTTTCTTGGCCGTGTTTTGGATCATTGTCTTGCTGAAATGTCCACCCTGGTTTCATCTTCATCATCCTGCTAATGTAGATGTTGGACTGAGAGATTTCAGCTGCTGTCTGGGCTGTCACTGCCTTTGCCTCTTCATGTGTTCAATACGTTTTTTCTTTGACATTTTCTGTGTCAATTTTATTACGCATAACTTGATTTGTAAACTAATTAGATTTGTCTTCTTTTCATATATTCGTTGGTTGTTATCAACATCTGGTGAAAATATGTATAAATAAGTATATTTTAATTATTGTTGTTTACACAATGTTTATTTACATTTAACTATTCAGTTTGTGTCTGCACCAGTGGTGTAGTGGTTAGTGCGTCGGCACATGCACTCTGGTGCTCACGGCGCCCCGAGTTCGATTCCCGCCTTGCGGTCCTATGCCGATCCTTCCCCCTCTCTCTGCTCTCCTGTCAATAATTTCTACTGTCCTATATATTAAAGGTGAAAACCCCGTAAAAATAATTATACAAAAAATAATTATTCAGTTTGTGTCTGAACACTCCCCAGAAAACCATAATGAACTGTTTATTTCACTTTTGTATTTTTGCTCTGTTGCATGTACAGTTGCAGTCCCATTTAAAGGCTTAAGTTATTATGGTTTGTTCTGTAGACTTTTGATTTAAAAAGGGGGCTAATAATATTGGCCTTAAAATGTTTTGTTTTTTTATATATTCTAGCTGAAATAAAATAAATAAGACTTTCTCCAGAAGAAAAATATTATAGTAAATACTGTGAAAATTTCTTTGCTCTGTTAAACATCATTTGGGAAATATTTGAAAAATAAAGAAATTCAGTGGAGGGCGTGTAATTTTGACTTCAACTGTATCTATGCTTATAATTTGTTTGTTATATTTTATGCAGACGCATTTCTCAACAGAATCATTCCAATCAATCTAAAATTATTAATTTGTTTCTGGTAATCTGGTAAAATTGCATTTTATATATCGCAATATACAATATATTACAGAAAAACAAAACATCATGTCCGTACGTTCACATTGCAGGCAAATGTGGCCCAAATCTGATTTTTTTTTTTTTGGTCCAAATGTGAATCAGATCTGTTTTTATCTTGATAGTGTGAACAGCCCAAACCACATGGAATCAGATTTTTTTTTAAATTCAGATTTGTGCCACTTTCATATGTAGTAATAAATCAGACACAGATCTGATGTTTTGCAATGTGACCACAGTGTGAACGGTTATTTAGGATTTTATGGGACTTTTACATAATCTTTGAGCGACATGCGCCATCATTCTGTGCTGCAGACATAATCTATTCCTAGCAGAGTAGAATAGCACACAGGAACTATACTATACCACAGAAAGTTGGTTGTTCGTTTATTTATTTTTTAAACTTTTTTATTTAAGATTTTTTTCAATATTGTTTTTACAGAACACCCCCTTCCCCAACAATTTAACCCCTTACACATGAGGTGATAATAAAATAAATAAAAAAACAGCAATGAAATTATATAAAAATTTTTTTTAAAGAAAATAGTAAAAAAATAAATAAAAAATAAAGAATAAATAAATAAAAGGTATTGCCATCATAATTACTTTACAGGGGATACTCTTGTACATCAAGTTACATTGTGTTGCATTGTAGTTACATCAAATTACAGTGATAATAGGTTAAGCAAGGGTTGTTCATTTAAAAAAAATGTGAAGGCAAAACTAGTGCTTGTTAACCAATCTGGTTGATCGCGAATCTGACGAGCATTGGGGAGTGTTGGGGATAGGGGATCCATGCGCAAAGGAGGGGGCACTTTCACTTTAAGGGGGAACTTTCTCTCCGAGAGAAAAAACGGCAGGTTTATAACATTGTTAAACTGCTCATTAACCCTTGATGAGTTCACTACACTGGTGGTCAGAAAGACGCGCACCGCAGTTGTCATAAATCACAAATGATCAGTGTTTTCAGTCACAAGAGACTTATTTTAGGTTTTAAATAGTGAAATACACAGTAGTAGTAGCAAAACAACTCTTGACAGTTCATGAAATACTCCACGGTTGTCTGTGAAAAGGGCATAACCTGACAACGTGCTTCATACAGTATACACATTGTGTGTATAATTAGACCTTTTGTGCTGTCCGTAACTGTACTTTTGTGCATGCGGGTCAGTTTAGGACCATGATCTGTTCACACTGCAAATCTGATACTGATATAGTAGTGTTTAGTAGAGTCCTAGTCCTTGTTTCTGCAGTATGGACATGCAGGAACTTCAGTCAACAGTTCTAGGAAGTATAGTATCAGCATCTTGCTTGGGACCCTACATATAAGCAATCTAGCATGCACATTTGCAGGTAATGATAAAATTATGTTATTTTCTACACTGACATGCATTAGTGCTTCAGTCACATTAGTTTTCCTGGAGTTAGCATCACTCAAAGGAGAGATCTATCTTTCTTTTTTTCTCTCTGCTCTACACAGATTTGCTGACACGGGATGTTGTCATGCATGGCTGGCGGCTGCTCTCAGGTTTTGGGTGGTCCCGTGTTAAGTATTGTGCCCACTCGGCCATCAAGCCATAAATACTGTACTTTTTCATCATGCCGTCATGGTCCTGCCTTGACTCATTTTTGTGCAGATTATTCCATTTATTTTAAGACCCCCCGTCACACATGTCCTATACACTGACGCACACTCATGTTTCTCAGCATGCCCACTGCCCTCTTTTTGTGTAGACGGCGGAGACTCGTGGGGCTAGTATTTAGGTTCACAGCATGAAAATTTGATGGCGTTTCATAACTAATGGTGCTGCAGTATTCTGAAGAAGTGATGTGGAAGAACCAAATTTCACTTCAACTGGTTTTGAATATATTTTTGATTGTTTATTTTATGTGTATATCTCTTATTTCTGTCCTTAATAAGGCATTTTCATAAGCTTAGTCCCTTATTTATCAGGGGTTGCCACAGAGGAATGAACCACCAACTATTTCTGCATATGTTTTACGCAGTGGATGCCCTTCCAGCTGCAACCCAGTACTGGGAAACACTCATGCACTCTCACATTCATACACACACTCATACACTACGGCCTATTTAGTTTACCCAAATCACTTATACCGCATGTGTTTGGACTGTGGGGGAAACCCATGCCATCATGGGGAGAACATACAAGCTCCACACAGAAATGCCAACTGGCCCAGCCGGGACTCGAACTAGCAATCTTTTTGCAGGCGACAGTGCTTTGCATTGTAATCATTAAATAAAAGTTAAAAAGGTATTTTTTAATGTAATCTATTAATGGGGTGGTCCACTACGATATCATATTTTAAACTTTAGTTAATGTGTAATGTAGATGTGTGATCATAAACAACATCTCTGAATGTAGTACGCTCAAAGTTCAATGCACAGGGAGACATTGGCTTTTACAGAGTTAGTTTAGCAAAGCCTATAGTGAACGAGGTTTGGGGGCTACAAAAAAAAAAAATACATCCGGGTTAATGAGATCTTAAACGCTTCAGGTTACGCGTGTTCACCACGCACACACACCCTGCACACATCTGGTGTGGCAAGAAGCGCTTTAATGTTATAGCAGAAAAAGTTAAAATGCCATCCAAACGCTGCTTTTCCACAGAGCTTCTTCTGTTTCTGTATTTGGGCTTCCAAAGGACAGAACACAATAATAAGTGCTTACAATTTAATTTTAATTGTGTTCCAGAGAATTATAATAAATATATTGCTAGCATTTGACAATGGACAGCTTCCAGAATCTCTGTTCAGTGCTGGATTCATTTAAAAACTCCTCCAACTGACGAAGCTGTGGATTGTGAGCCACAACCTGTAAGTATTTTTATTTGTTAAAATTTATAATTTTCCCTGCGTTCTACATCTCAAATAACAAACTCGCAAAAGATATGTGAATGTTAAATATTAATTACACATGCTTATTTCAAATATATGTGAAAGACACTTTTACAGTGTCAGATTTTATGTTGGAGAGCATGAGATGTGAGTGTTAGGTGTGCTCAGGCGTGTGCTCTTCATTTTCTGTCTGATTCAGGCAGCTAACGCTGCTAACAGCCTCTCTGTTTACACAGTGCTAACGTGCGTGCTTGTAGGGGCGTGACATGGTGACGTGGAGCCAAACTGCAAATCACAGCACAATATGTTAGCTGACCAATCTGAGCCTCTTGAGAACGGGTCTTTCAGGGGAACTAGGAAATATGACTGTATATAATTAAAGATATATAAATCATATAAATAACATGATTTTCTACAAGTGAAGCATAAGAACATAATGCTTTGCATCTTATAAACACTACCAAGCCTTAAAAATACACTCTGGACCACCCCTTTTAAGTTTTTAATTACGATACTCCCAAAATCATTTCACATAAATCCACAGATTTTTAAAACATTTTGTACAGAAATGGCCAAAAATGTCCCTAAATTCTGTCTGGTACAGTATCGTAACTAAAAACTTTTTTTTAAATTAAAAAAATTATTTGGAACACAAAGCAAGTCTCATATATAATATACCTACCAAAAGACAGAAAATTTGACTTTACAAACTGTATTCCAAATAAATATGAGCATTTTCATACTAATCAATAATATTACTGAAATTAATTAAAAAACTGAATAAATAGGTGACACGGCTGCTCAGTAGTCGCCTCACAGCAAGAAGGTTGCTGGTTCGAGTCACAGCTGGGTCAATTGGCATTTCTGTGTGGAGTTTGCATGTTCTTCCCTTGTTCAGATGGGTTTCCTCTTGGTGCTCCGGTTTCCTCCACAGTCCAAAGACATGCGCTCTAGGTGAATTGAATAAACTAAATGTAGTTTATGTGTGTGAATGAGTGTTTATGGATGTTTCCCATTACTGGGTTGCAACTGGAAGGGCATCCGCTGTATAAAACATATACTGGATAAGTTAATTCTGTTGTGGCAACCCCTGATTAATAAATATAAATTTACACACATTTGCACAAATCAATAGACTCAATGATGGGGTAAAAAGCGTGCACCGATTCCGTGTGGGTCTACTCATCACTAACCTCAAATAACAAGGATTTCCTTTAAAGGTGCAGTATGTAAGTTTGACACCCAGTGGTTGAACTAGGTATTGCACAGCTGGATCAAAACACACGCAAGCACAGGTTGCCAGATTGACGTATTGCACACCTGGATCAAAACACACGCAAGTGCAGGTTGCCAGATTGACGTGAGTGTACCAGAATATCGAGCCTAAAAGTTGATTTGAATTAAAAGCAACGGCATTCAATAGAAGAAATATTTTTTTTTATACTAAAAGGAATTTTTCGTCTAACCAACACCTGAAATTTCTATTTTAGAAACAGCTTCTATTTCTCGAAGGTACACCTCATGTGCTTTATTCAGTGTTAAATGCTAATAATGTGAGATTGAATGGCATTTTACGTGATATTTATTGCCATACTGCTGAAAGCAGCAGCAGAGATAGTTCACCTCAGATCTTGAAAATAAAATAAACCATTTGAAATTAAACTTTAGAACTGCGACTCAAATATCAGTCATTCAGCATGTACGTTTAATAATGTTAGAGATTTAATATTAATTACACTATAAACCTCAGCATTTCTTAAGTAAGTGCATATTTTCTGCTTCTGAATGGCTGTATTTAAATTTCTGTCGTTTCATCTAATGCAAACAGCCAAATTGCTCATCACTGCAAATCTCATCATGTAGCATGTTGGACACAGTTACAATCTAACCTGCTCACCTAACGTTTACACTCGTATTATTTACTTTTTAAAAACCTCATGTGGAACTCTGAATCTGCATCTTATTTCGGAGTCTGCTACTGTTCACCGGAGGTCGCATTTCAGTCACGGACACATGGTCTAAGAGCCTTCATGACTGAATGAATCAAATACTCGGTTTTCCAGGAAGGCAACTCGGGGTGCTGAAATATAATTGGCTAAAGAAGCAGTGGGCAGGTTCAAATAACCAAAACAAAGACAGACATTCCAGCATGTAACGCACATTTTCATAGCAGAATATCTGACTTTAGCATTGTTTTTCAGATAAACAAGAATGTTCACTTAGCATGTTTCTTAAATATCTGCAAAAATATGATGGTATTTTTGTACTTTAGAATAGTCAAAATCCTTCGTACAGCACCTTTAAGTAAGTGTACATTCGCATTCACATAACTGAGTATAAATGTAGTTCAGCGCAAACATTATACGAATGTTGTTAACATCAAACTCAAGGTCATATGTTTGATCCTTTGGGAATGCTCAAGCTGATTAAATTGGTATCTTGAATTAAATTAAAGTTGCTTTCGATTAAAGTATCTACCAAATGCATAAAAAATGATGTTGTTTTTCAACATACTAAGTAAAACATTCTGTCTTTGTGCATTTCTTGATGGATTTTCACATTCAGTACATTCCTTACTATTGAATCAGCAAAACCTGATCTTCTTGCTTGTAGCCTACACACTGTTGTTCACCTTCTGATAGTTCCACATGTTGCATGGAGGCATGTTCTGAGTTCCCAGTCATGCTCTCTGTGTTAGTTTCCCGGCTTTCAGACTCTGTTGTTTCTTGGTGGATCTTTTGTTATTCTCTTTGCCTCCGTCATCTTCATGTTTCTAAGCCCCCGTGAGCCAAAGTGCACATGCAAGACTGTGAATGCTGTCAGGCAGTAGTCGTGACTGAGCCATTACTCCAGTCTTTCTCCTGAGAGAGGAGATATTACAATAAAGAAAGTTCTGCAATAGCTGTATATTTATATTCTGTTTTTACAGGGATCATTAGCTATGTTTCCGTTCACCTTTTTTATGCTCATGTTAAAGTAACGCATAAAAAATGCTTAATGGAAACACCAAGCTGAACATATATTTTTAAAATGCGCATCATTTTTTAAAATTTAGAATTGAACTTTTTATCTGATAAGAAAACAATCTGCATGAACTACTAAAGAAACCTACACTGTAGAAAAATCTTGCTGTCTTAATTTTTTTAGTTGAATCAAATGAACTTTTTTTTGTCATCTCAACTTATTGTTAATTCTTGTTAATTCAACATATTATCTGCTATCTTGACCTTCTGTCATTAGTTTTTATTGTATAAAATCCAGCATACCCATCAAAACGTCATCAAAGTTCCTTTAAGACAAGTCATTTCACTCTGCGGTCATCTTTGAAACGCCTCTCGTGCAATATGTTTGTGAATTCTGTCTGAATTGGGAAACATCAAATTCTCTAAAACTGTTTGCCAGGCTTATGATTACATTACATATTTGCAATCACCAATAAAATTTTACAAAAATTCTTATAGAAGTTTCATTTCTAAATGGTGGAATCAAACAAAATAGACATTTTTCAGGTTGTCCAAGCTAATACGCATACACACTCACCAGGAACGAGATCACGACACTGACCTCATTTATGGCCGTTTGCACATTATCATCCTCTGGATAATGATCATCTAATCACGCTGGTCTTCTGAAGTAATTGACAACTTGGTCTTGATGGTGAATCTCCTCCAGAAATGACAGAGACTCTGTTTATATGTTTGTGGGCGTTTGAGTAGCTGCTGTCATGTGATGTGCGTTTGACAGGACAGACTGTACCTCGCGTTAAGTTCATACAGACTACAAAGCCAGAAAACTTTTGTTTTCAAGTGTAGTTGGTTCATTTAAAAGTACAGATTTCAAGCTCTATGTGGATATACAGTATTTCTTATGTCTGTGAAGCAAGTATTCACCGATATTCCAGTATGTTTGTTGACCAGAAAAAACTGTTGTAAAAGTACATGTCTGGTCCAAGCTTCTTCCTTGAAGAAACATCAGTCTATAGCAATCGATGATTGGCTCCTGGACTAGTAGGCGGGGCTTTATTCGCCATATTGACCGTTACACTTTTCCCTATTCAAGACTATACGAGTGACATGTCTTGTGTATTCTATATTCTTTGACGTCACGTGATTTTGTTTTTATGTGATTACCAAAATTGGGTCAGCATTAATGGACAAATCAGGAAACTGACCACATTGCAAACCATCTGAAATGTAGTTTTGGCCATTCTAAAATACCTCAGCCAAAGTCTGTCATCAAAGTGGTTTTGGCATCATTTCCTCCCCCCAAAAAATGTATTGAGCGTCTGCACTCCCAAAGGTCCTTCAAAAGCCACCACATGTTCATTCATTGTGTTTTGCTTTTGTATAGATGGAAGATGCTTAGATGGAAGTCATTTATTATATAAGTAAAACTGACACAATTTCATTTCTCTTTTTGATAATTGGCACCAGTTTATCTGGAAGAGACGCTTTATTCTCTTTGACTCATTGGATGGAAGTGGTGCTTTTATTCACAAATGTTTTGTGTGATATTCCAGTTTTGCACATAAGTCTAATTCACATCTATGGATGGGAACATTTGTGTAAGATCTATGCTAACAGTTGAAGCCGGTGATTTGAAGTTTGAGATGTGAAAAAAGTTTGTGAACCAAATGTCTACTCTTCGTTGATTATCGTGATTTGTTGGCAAGCTGTATCCAGCCAATTTTTCCACCTGTCCTTCAGAAGCCTGGATGCCTAAAAGTCAAAAAACCCATAATCAGTAATAGACCTTTTTTCTGTCAGTGTCGTAGTTCCCTGTGGGCACATATATGGTGTTGACGGGCTGAGTTATTAGATCTTGCTAAGGAAGTTGTTCTGCCCTGGGCTTTGATGCTTGGACAGCGATGAATTCTCTGGAAGAGCGGGGTGTGGATAAAGTGGTGCTTGCTAAATGGTGAAATATCATTCAAGTTGCTAAAAGCTCATGTGATTGTAACCGATTTAACTATTTACAGTGAGTGGCATGCTTTGGTTTTAACTTGTGCAGTGATCATGTATTGACTTTAATTGACTTAATTCTTTTACTTAAAGGAACACTCAACTTTTTTTTCTAGAATTAGGCTTATTTTGTAAATCCCCTAGAGTCAAATAGTTGAGTTTTACCATTTTTGAATCCGTTCATGAAAATGAAACGTTGATATTTTCTAGAATGATATGGATAGGAACTGTACTCTCTATTTTGTTTAATGATCAAGGAACTTTGATGCTGTTCCATGGCTGCAGCACGCACAATAATATTATGCAGCACTTGAAAATAGTCCCCAGCTAGGTCATTACACTACCTGACAAAAGTCTTGTCGTTGATCCCAGTTGCAAGAGCAACAAATAATAACTTGACTTCTAGTTCATCATTTGGAAAAGTGGATTTTTCCAATGAAGCATATGTTGAGCTGCATCCCAATCATCACAAATACTGCAGAAGACCTATTGGAACCTGCACGGACTAAAGATTCACACAGTCATCAGTCAAGTTTGGTGAAGGAAAAATCATGGTTTGGGGTCAAATTCAGTATGGGGGTGTGTGAGAGATCTGCAGAGTGGACGGCAACATCAACAGTCTGAGGTATCAAGACAATTTTGCCGGCCATTACATTACAGACCACAGGAGAGGGCAAATTCATCAGCAGGATAGCGCTCCTTCTCATATTTCAGCCTCCGCATCAGAGTTCCTGAAAGCAAAGAAGGTCAAGGTGCTCCAGGATTTGCCAGCCCAGTTACCAGACATGAACATTATTGAGCATGTCTGGGGTAGGATGAAGGAGGATGCATTTAAGATGAATCCAAAGAATTTTGATGAACTCTGGGAGTCCTGCAAGCATGCTTTCTTTGCCATTCCAGATGACTTTATTAATAGGTTATTTGAGTCATTGCAGAGATGTATGGATGCAGTCCTCCAAGCTCATGGGAGTCGATATTCATTCTTTTTCCACTGCACCATGACTTTATATTCTGTACTGTACGTTATTTTTGTTAATTGACAAGACTTTTGTCTAAGCAAAGTCAGACCTTACTGTCCTAATTAAATCATTAACAATCAAGGCATGATCATATTTTATTTTGGTAAAATAAGCGAAATCTAGAGGCCTTTGCCTTTCATATAAGCCAATTCTGATCAACTAGAAATCAAGTTATTATTTGTTGTTCCTAAAACTTGGATAGGAACTACTTTTGTCAAGTAGTGTAGGTATCAGCACTACATAATATCATTGTGCCTGCTGAGCCAGGGTGTGACAGCAGAGTTTTAGTTCAAAATTATTATGCCAGAGTAAGCGTATAGTTTCTAGCCATATTAGCCTAGAAAATAGCAGCTTTTTATTTTTTGTTAATTTTAGTAAACGATGTAGCTACAGAAGTGTCAAGCTTTAAATAGGAAAATCATTGATCATCTTTTTTTAATGTTTTTTAGCGAGATGCTAATGGTCTGATCCGATTCAATGATTTATGCTAAGCTAAGCTAAAAGTGCTCCAGCCAGACCCAGAGATCAGCTGAATGGATTCAAAAATGCTAAAAATCAACTGTTTATCTGTAAAAAGAGCCTATTTCCAAAAAAAGTGGAGCGTTCCTTCAAGAGAGAGCTCATTGGAACCTAATTTTAACCTAAAGAATACACATTAATGGCCCGTTTCCACTGAATGGTATGGTACGGTACGGTTCGGTACTCTTTTATGGCCGTTTCCACTGTCAATGTACCGTACCACTTTTTGGTCACCCTTTGCAAAGGGTACCAAGGGTACCAAAAGGCGGAGCTAGGTCATTCGCTCGCGCAACAAGCCAGAATAAAAACAAAGGAAGCGCCATTTTTAAAAACGCAGCAGAGACATTACACCGTAATAATATATACATCAAATAACAAGCCACAAAGCCAAGTAGAACAAAATCTGCTGTGTCCTGTTGTTGTTTTACGAGCCCGTCTAAAAGTGCGAGCGGTTTCACTTTCTCAAGAGAGCTCCAGATCACTCGTGTGCATGTCTATATTTGAAATAATGAACTTTTTGAGCTCATATTAATAACATGCTCATTATCATTGAAGCGCTTTGATATCCGATTCTGTCAGAAAGAGACAAACGCGAGAGTGAATCGCAAAAAAAATTTAAAAAAAAGGAGAAGCCGGAAAAAACAGCAGCAAATGATGCTTCTGCAACCTAAAACTTGAACAAACTGCCTTGTTTAACTATTATCATCACCTTTTGGACAATTATGAACTCTGAATGATGGAATGACTCTCTAACAAGAGGCTACATGTGCTGCTGAAGATTAAAGATACAGATGAGAAGTTTGCACTGACTGTAGGCTGTATTTCGTGTTGTTTTTGAACCTAAATAAGGACTAAATGTCTGCTGTCTGTAGTTTATCTATAATTGGTAACATATCAGAGACTGTAAGGGGCTGTGTGTGTTTGTTTTATTTATTTATTTATTTTATATAATTGTAGACGTTACAGTAGGATATTTCGCACTGTTATTGATCTGCAATTATAATCAAGTAGAAAGGCTAGTGATGAACATTTACACACAAGTGTTTGTGTATAAAGCATCTGTTTTGTGAGAAGTGCTTCTCATATGATATGTGAGCGACCTGTACAGCTTTACTATACACATTTCCTCGAGTGAAAATTACGTCGCCTGAAACTTTCTGTCTTACACCACGCCCACCAAAAGGGTACCCTTTTGGCAGTGTAAACGCAAGCTAGATAAAGGTGGCCCGTACCGACCCCGTACCGTACTGTACCTCTCAGTGGAAACGGGCCTTAAGAATGTATCAACTTCCGTCAGTTTCATGATTGAACTAGACATCTATAGTTTATTTAAATTTTCCAGAAATCTTCAACAGACCCTGTGGACCCAGTTTGAACTCCTCTGTTCTGGGATGTTTTGTAAATGTAATGCACTAGTTGCTCAGCTCACAGTTCACAGAACAGCTCTTTGCCTCACTCACACTTTCCATTTGCTCTCTCACAAGCACACATCTCGTTTTTTTTCTGGAGGTCCTTGTAGTCTGTATCTTGTGAAGGCAGCAGTAATTTCCTGCATCTGAACCTGTTAAGGGTTCTCAGCCCGTGGAACCGAACCACCGAAGCTGTGAGTTTTATCATGGCCGCCACATTGCTGTCTAATGAAATGATGGATGAAGCCTAGTTTCTCCCTTTCCCTCTCTCTTCCTCTCGCATGGAGCAAAGCAGAAGCATGGCGGTCCCCGCAGAGAGAACCCACATATTAAACTGGCACAGGGGCCAGTGGATCAGCTGTCAGGCTGAGAGATATACAACACCCCGGATCCATGCGTTCATACAGAGTGCAGGAGAGTGTCAGGGGAGGCAGCCTTCAGATCGAAGCCAGTCACTCAGTTCACATGACCTGAGGTTTTTCTTACTGCAGATTTACAGACTCATAGACAAGATCTCCTCCTCAAGTTTACATTTTCCCTGTAGACTCTGTTTTGTGCACTCTCCAATAGGGCTCGTGAGTTTGCTGCACAGTTCCAGAATTTGAAATATTTTGGCTTTTACTCTCTTTCCTTCATCTATGTTAAGCTGGTTTGACACAATCGACACTGCAAAAATTTTAATTGAATTGATTTAGTACTTTTCACTAAGACCAATTATTATAGATTCACAATGTAATTTCTCATTAGCATCATAATTTTGTACTGATTTGACCCTCCCAATCAGGGCACACAGTTTGAATCTGTGTGTGTGTCGATTCACCAGCTAGAGTGCCTACAAGTCACACTAGAGGGCACTACACACATCATCTCTGCCACTCACCTGGACTAAACGTCCCATAATGATTTGCACCTCTACAGCTGATACACTGCACTGGACTAATTCATTGATTATCATTGCATCCTGTCATGGAAAATTCCAAAAAAACTTTGGTAAAAAAGTGCTACAGAAATAAAGAAATAATTGAAAGTGCTACTGCACCATATGTCAGCGCACTAACCACCAGGCTATTGCGCCGACCATTATCCAGATTTTATATCTGAAATCACAATGTAATTTTTCATCAGCATCATCATTTTGTACTGGTTTGAACCTCCTAATCAGGCCAGATGGTTTGAATATGTGTGTCACAATCGCAAGCTGAAGTGCCTACAAGCCACGATAGAGGGCACTATACACATCATCTCTGCCACTCACCTGGACTACACTTCCCATAACGTTTTGCACCTCTACAGCTGATACACTGTACTGGACTAATTCATTGATTATCAGTGCATTCAGTTATGAATGCTTTTCCTTTGTTTTACCTTGTTTTTGTCATTGGTATTTTTTGGTTTGTGGTTCTTTTCCTGTTTGCCCGTCTCATGACCTGCTTTTTGTGGATTAGCCTTTATTCTGCTGTCTGCCCCTGTTTTTGACCCCTGCCTGCTAGACTGCTCTTGTAATAAATGCTGCACATGGAACTTCAATGCTAATGTATGCCCATTCATAAAAATGTGACAGATGGTTAAAGAAAAGCCAACTGGTGTGACTGGCTCACAGTTTTGCACATTTCGAACGCACAGCTGTGTGTACACACACACCAATGTAAACTTTGGCATGTATGTTTGACAGCCTACATCATTTATAGGTAGAGACTACTGTGATTTAGATAAAAAATATATGTCAATGCTGAGTACATACAGTATCTAACAGTTGTTCACAGTGTTGTGGTGCAACAGTACTGTCAGAACAGCATCATCTTTTAGTTTCAGTCTTCAAATCTTGAGTTAAATAGTGTCTTGTTTGTAAAACAAAAGTATCTTCAGTAAAATTATGTGATCTGGAACTTCTCTAAAAATAACCTCTAAAAACAATCTGCAGTTTTGACTGACTAGCTTCAATACAAGCTGATTTAGACTTCTTACCCACATGTAAAAATACTATAGTAATTCTTTAGTATAAAGTATATATAACTATAGTGAATACTATATTGTTTTTGAACCACACTAAAATAAATTTAATTAAGGGTGGTATGGTGGCTCAGTAGTCAGCACTGTCGCCTCACAGCAAGAAGGTCACTGGTGCGAGTCCTGGCTGGGTCAGTTGGCATTTTTGTGTGGAGTTTGCATGTTCTCCCCGTGTTCACGTAGGTTTCCCCCACAGTTCAAAGACATGCGCTATAGTGAATTAAATTATCTGAATTGGCCGTGGTGTATGAGTGTGGATGAGTGCGTATGGGTGTTTCCCAATACTGGTTTGTGGCTGCAACGGCATCCGCTGTGTAAACCATATGCTGGAATAGTTGGCGGTTCATTTTGCTGTTGTTACCTCTAATATAGAGACTAAGTTGAAGGAAAATGGATGAATGAATATTATACTATTTAAAACTCTTTGTTAATGAATGCTAATGTATTAACTAGTGAACTGATAAAAAAATATTGTAGTATACTTAAATTTTTACTACAGTAAACTGTGGTGAGTTGTTGTATAATATATCCTATACCTGTAGAAGAAATGTATTGTATTTGGGTAATTTGTTAATATTACTATAGTTGTTGTATTACCACAGTAATCACCAGAACAGATTAATTCAAGTACTTAAGTATTTGTTTCATCTGGGTAGACAGAGTTCTAAAACTTACAGAACGTTTTATATTCGCAATATCACATGAGTAGCAGTGCGAAATGCCTGTATATCGGCACTGGTGGGAGGCGTGCTTGCCTTAGAGTCCCACCAGTGACGATAAACAGCCATATTGCACTGCTACTCTTGTGATGTTGCGTTTATACAACAGTTTGACGGCACAATCGTGTATATAAAAAAGAAAATCAAGCACAGAGATTCTCAAAAACCCTTTTGTAAGAGGAACTACTTTCTTCCACTATTCATTCACATCTGCAGCTGACGTCAGAACAGCAGAAACCGTTGCTACTTTACCAGCGTCACTTGAGAGGTAGTATTTGAATGATTCTCAAGCGTAATGTCTAAAGTGATGACAAAACAGGTAATTTTGCTAACATTTTAAGATTATAAGGCTGAACGGCATGAAATGCCATCAGTCTACAGAGATTTCCCAGTATTTCTCTGTTGCAATCTGGATATCATAATAATTAACCCTGAAAAAGCCAAAGCAAAGCAAACACTGCCAGAAACACTTACAGATTACTATGGTATAAATACAGCACTACAACATACAAAAGAGAGAGATCGACTTAGAATGTCACTTTTCTCCTCTAAGGACTTATGGGGGTCCTGTCGCCATCTTGTGGCTGAACGTCAACCATCTGTACTCTGCTCAGTATGACAGGCTAATGGACGCTGATGCGCTGTATCTCTGAAATTTTAAATATTTAAAATAGGCACTACCCTTATAAATGAACTGTTGCAATCTAAACAACTACATTTTTGCCTAAAAAAGCCTCAATAGTACATTATGTTGTCCAACAGCTGCAATATTTGTCAAACTGTAGTAAGTTTATTGATCTGCTGTCACTCAATGTGGGCGGAGTAATACAGAAAGGTGAAGAGGCTGTACGAGTGCTGTTATTGCAGAATATTGCTGCCAATCAAATTCGAGAACCAGACCAGAACCACAACTGTTGTATAAAGTACAATAATCAAAAATCAAATTATCAAGGGGAATTTTGATTTCTCAACAGACACATTACATAATTATTTTTCATTTAAATAATATATAACATAAAAAGCTTAATAAAAATGTTGATGCCTTCAGGGTTATAGACATATATGAGCAGAACCACATAGTTCTCTTGTTCCTGTCAGGACATTGAACCAATGAACAAAGCCTCTGGCTAATGGAAATATGCTCTCTTTGTGTGTAGTGGTAGCTCACACTGATAAGGTAAGAGGTATATAGGAGTTGTGTTTGTGGAACAGGGCTCCAGGGAGGAGTTACCACCAATCAGATCATCTCCAGAGAGGATGGGGAAGCAAATTAGTGTCATTCCCATTTATATGCTTCCTTTTTTTTCTTTCAGCCTTGTTTACGATTAGTGTTAACATTCATCTCTGGTGATTTGAGATCGGAGGGGGGAGGGAGGGGGGGGGGGGGGGGGGGTCATTTAAAGGGGAAGTTCATCCTAAAATGAAAATTTACTCACTATTTAATCATCCTCAAGTGGTTCCAAACCTTTATGAGTTTCTTTATTCTGTTAAACACAAGAAGATATTTTAGGGAAAGCTTACCATTAAGTAAAAAAGGTAAGTAATCCATGGACTTCCATAGTAATTGTTTTTCCTACTACTGTATGGAGGTCAATGGATGAAGTCAATAGAAGAATATGACAATGGTTTCTTAAAGCATTTAAAGGGGTGGTCCAGAGTGTATTTTTAAGGCTTGGTTGTGTTTATTAGCTGCAAAGCAAAATCTACAATGCTTCACTTGTAGAAAATCATGTTATTTCTTCATATATCTGACTTTGATTTAGTCATATTTCCTAGTTCCTCTGCAAGAGGCCCTCAAGAGGCTCTTATTGGTCAGCTAACATAATGGCTGTGATTTGTGGATTGGCTCCACATCACGCCTCTACAAGCATGCGCTTTTGCGCTGTGTAAACAGAGTCAGAGCAGCTGTTAGCAGCGTTAGCTGCCTGAATCGGACAGAAAATGAAGAGCACACAGTTAAACCTCACGCCTGCTCTTTAAAATAAAATCTGACAAGTGTCTTTTACATATATTCGGAATTAGCATACGCAAGTAATATGAAATGTTTTCATATCTTTAGCAAGTTTGTTATTTGAGATTTAGAACGCACGGAAAGCAGACGCATAGAGAGACACTGAAAGCTTCTGATCCTTCTGAATTTGTAACTAAATTGTTAGAGGTGCCAAACATAATTTCCCATTGTTTACATCCTTGTTTACGTCCTCGCTACAACATACCGTTAACACTAGAAACTGCATGTAATAGATCAATTTTAACAAATAAAATACTTACAGGTTGTGACTCAGAATCCACAGCTTCGTCGGTCGGAGGAGTTTTTAGCCGAACCCAGCACTGAACTGGGAGAGATTGTGGAAGCTGTCCTTTGTCAAATGCTAGAGCTATATATTTAAAAAAATTCTCTGGAACATAATTAAAATTAAACTGTAAGCACTTCTCTCTTTGTGCCATGTCCTTTGGAAGCCCAAATACAGAAACAGAAGAAGCTCTGTGGAAATAGCAGCATTTGGACAGCATTTTAGCTGCATAACATTACAGCGCCTCTGGCCACGCCCCTTCACTGCACAGGATGTGTGCGCATGGTGAATGCATGTAACCGGAAGCCCTTGTGATCTCACTTGGCGGATGTATTTTTTTTATAATCCTCAAACTTCGTTCACTGTTAGCTTTGCTAAGCTAACTCTGTAAAGGCCAATGTCCTTTTGCATTGAACTTTATTGAGCGTCTTGCATTCAGAGATGTTGTTTATGTTCGCACAGCTACATTACACATCAACTAAAGCTTAAAATATGATATCGTGGTGGACCACCCCTTCAAATATTTTTCATTATTGTATAATAAAAAATTAACTCTGCCCGTTAAGATGTTAATACAAAGTGTAAACATTGTTTTTAGTTGCAAGAATGAATATTGTAAAGTTAGCAGGTGAAAAAAGTTTTAGATTTTTGTGGGTTTCAGTTACACAAGCATGACAGCCTAAATGTGAATAATAATGCAAATCATGAGGGCCTTTTGACCCCATATCAGGTCAGAGCAGATCTCAATGACCTCGCCTCGTCTCAAGGCCACGTTCCCTCAGGGACTGAAAACAAGAAGCTCTAATTGCTGCAAGAGCATCTGAAGGCAAAGAAAAACGAGTGACATTGGGAGTTCAGCTTTTGATGGGACTTAATCTGGCTGTGGTTTATTGATAATACACAGCCCATATTAAAATGGTTTTGGACTCCTCTGGGAGCAGCAGTGAGAGGATTGTGGATGAGAGAGAGCTCAGCGTCAGCATCTGTGGCAGAGATATGGCGACAGTTTGGATTGGATGGCATTCTGGCATGACAGATAACAGTAAATAATAGAGACCGTGTTCCCACTGTAGTTGAGAAACTGTGATCAGAATCCTGGTTGCTGCATTTAAACATCACAAACTGGAATGAACTCCCTGAGTATAAAAGATTTCAATTTACAGCAGAAGTATCTGTCTGTCTGGCTAACTAGCTGCCTGTCTATCCATCCGTCCGTCCGTCCGTCTGTCTTTCTACAGTATCTATCTATCTATCTATCTATCTATCTATCTATCTATCTATCTATCTATCTATCTATCTATCTATCTATCTATCTATCTATCTATCTGTCTATCTGTCTGTCTGTCTGTCTGTCTGTCTGTCTGTCTGCCTTTCTACAGTGTCTGTCTGTCTGTCTGTCTGTCTGTCTGTGCTAGACTCTAACGGTTTCATTTCATCCAATTCTATCTATCCATCCATTCATGCTTCCTCCTAATACTTTCATTGTTCATTGTCTATCCATTCCTTTCTTTCTGTCCATGTGCCTGCCCATCGATCCCCTTTCATCCATCCATCCAACCATCCATCCATCCATACCATTCGTTCATTCATATATTCTAAATGTTCCATCCATCCCTATATTCTTCCAACCATTTACTTCTTTCCATCCATCCATCCATCTGTCCCATTCTTTCAATCATCTAACCATCCATCCATCCATTCAGCCATCCATCCTATTCAATGCACATCCATCTATCAATTCCATCCATCCATCCATCCATCCATCCATCCATCCATCCATCCATCCATCCATCCATCCATCCATCCATCCATCCATCCATCCATCCATCCATCCATCCATCCATCCATCCATCCATCCATCCATCCATCCATCCATCCATCCATCCATCCATCCATCCATCCATCCATCCATCCATCCATCCATCCAATTAATTTAATATATTCTGTCCCCTCCATCCATCCTCTTAAATGCCCATCCATCTATCCTATTAAATCTGTCCATCCATTGCTCCATCCATCTGTCTGTTTGTCCATCCATCCATCTATTTTTTTTTGCCATCATCAATACATACCATTTCATCCATATTAATCATTCCTTCTCTCCTTTCTTCCTTCGTTCTTTCCTACCTTTGATTTCATCTTGTGCCTTTCAAATTGTAAGACCTTTGGAAAACTTCAAAACGTTCATCATGCTAACACAAATCATATTGGCATCCTTTTCAGTTATGTTATTACATTTTTTTTCATATTCAGAAAGAAATTTAAGAATAACTCTGAATCCTGTTTAAAGGGTTGATCCACTATGATATCATATTTTAAACTTTAGTTGATGTGTAATGTAGCTGTGTGAATGCTGAATGTAATATGCTCAATGCAAAGTTCAAGTTCAATGCAAAGGGAGACATTAGCTTAGCAATGTTTGGGACTACAAAAAAATACATCTGGGTTAGTGAGATCACAAGGGCTTCCGGTTACACATGCACAGACCCTGCACAGCGAAGGGGTGGGCCAGAGGTACTGTATTGTTATAGCAGAGAAAGCTAAAAGGCTGTCCAAATACTGCTATTTCCACAGAGCTTCTTCTGTTTCTGTATTTGGGGTTCCAAAAGACACGACACAAAGAGAGAAGTGCTTACAGTTTAATTCTAATTATGTTCCAGAGAATTATAGAAAATATATAGCTCTAGCATTTGACAAAGGACAGCTTCCACAATCTCTCCCAGTTCAGTGCTGGATTCGGTTAAACTCCTCCGACCGACGAAGCTGTGGATTGTGAGCCACAACCTGTATTTTTATTTGTTAAAATTGATCTATTACATGCAGTTTCTAGCGTTAACGGTATGTTGTAGTGAGGATGTAAACAAGGATGAACACAACAGGAAATGATGTTTGGCACTAACAATTTAGCTACAAATTCATATTTATCAGATGTTTTCAGTGTATCTCTATGCGGATGCTTTCTGTGGGTTTTACATCTCAAATAATGAACTCGCTAAAGATATTAGAATGTTTTATATTTCTTGCGTTTGCTTATTCCGAATATATGTGAAAGACACTTGTCAGATTTTATTTTAAAGAGCAGGCGTGAGGTTTAACTGTGTCCTCTTAATTTTTCTGTTGGACTCAGGCAGCTAGCACTGCTAACAGCTACTCTGACTCAATGTTTACACAGCGCAAAATACGTACATGTAGGGGTGTGATATGGTGACGTAGAGCCAATACGCAAATAACAGCTTATTATATTAGCTGACTAATCAGAGCCTCCTGAGGATGGGCCTTTTGGAGGAACCAGGAAAAATGACAGTTACTTTCATGCTAGCAGAGTAGCTGTATATAATCAAAGTAAGATATATGAAAAAAATACCCTGGTTTTCTACAAGTGAAGCATGAGCACATAATACTTTGCATCTTATAAACACAACCAAGCCTTAAAATACACTGTGCACCACCCCTTTAATCTGTTTAAATTCAGGCAAAGGCATTTTTATGCAGTCCTAAATGGTACACAACCATGTGACCTCAAGTCTTTATGGGAGTAACCACAAAATTGTTTAAATTAATTTTTGATCAGTGCTTTTCTGTCTGGGATCTTGCGGCTCAAGGCTAATCACTGTTGTGCCCGTCTGATTTAGCACAGTCTATAAGTTAGACCAGCCTGAAAGCAATTTGGCTTTTACAATACACAGAAGCTTCAGAATTTGTCACAGGGGCAGAATTCATTGGGCCTGGGATTTTAGATTGGGCTTTCCTGGCTTTAGGCAAATGTTATAGAATGGTGTTTGTAGCCAAGACTCTGAAGCATTTGAACAACAGCTGCTTGGACTTGGAGTGAGCTTTGATGGATTGAGTTGCCAGTTTGGGATTGGATTAGAGGAGATTAACAACGTTAGCAATGCATGGAAAATGTGGGTAATGTGATGCAGTCAAAATGAAGCAGTTTTTACAATGCATTGTCTTTCTGTGGAAGAAATTATATTCAATGAAGTAAAAAAACTTTTGTTTGTCACAATATTAAAGTACAAATGTATTACAGCAGAGTGTTTATTACTCTGACTGAGAATTTATTCTTTACATTTCAGTTAATTGATTCAACTAAAGTAATCAAAGGAATAAGCGCTGCGTTTCTTGATGGTTTGAAAAAGTATGCCAGTCATAAAGCCAAAAAATCCCCTTGAAAATTAATTCCAGAGGAGAAATATTTCCCCTTAATAAAAAAAAAAGTTGATTTGACACTGAGATGTGCGTTTATCGTGTCATGGCTAACGGTGTTGAGCAGTATCTGCTCTTGATTGATTTTTTTCCCTGTCATTGTGACATTCGAGATCCTGTTCGCAGTGCAGCCCGTCTGTTTGAGTGAAGATGAGTTCAGACTTATTAAAAATAGATTGCAAGGCTTGGGGAAAAAAAAAGGGAAGGAGGGACGAGAAAGAAAATGAGTGCAGATGGACAGAGTGGCAAGTAAGACTGTACAATATGACAATATATATATATATACAGTTGAAGTCAGAATTATTAGCCTCCCCTGAATTATTAGTTTACTAAGAAGGAGAGGATAATTAAGCACGTTATTGTATAGCGATGGTTTGTTTTGTTCTGTAGACTGTCGAAAACAAAATTTGCTTAAAGGGGCTAATAATTTTGACCCTAAAATGGATTTTAAAAACTCAAAAGCTGTTTTTATTCTAGCCGAAATAAAACAAATAAGATTTTCTCCAGAAGAACAAATATTATCAGACATGTCCTTGCTCTGTTAAGCATCGTTTGGGAAATATTTAAAAAAGAAGAAAAAAATCAACTCTGATATTATGGGTCCACACAATCGATTTGTGTTGGGACAAAATGAAGGAATTAAGTTAAATTATTCTTTTTTTTTTTTTTTACAAATTTAAGTGGATTGAACATAAAACATTCAATTGTCCCTAAAAACTTCAAGAAGTGTGTTGTTTGAGCTCATTTTAAATGAGTAGTTTGAACAAACAGCAAGCAAGTCATTTTTTTGACTCTATATATTGTTATGCGGGCAGCTAGCTCTCTTCAACACTCACATGGTCACATAGTGAAGCTAAGCAGGGCTGCGCCCGGTTAGTACTTGGATGGGAGACTACATGGGAAAGCTAAGTTGCTGCCATAAGTGGTGTTAGTGAGACCAGCGGGGGGTGATCAAACTGTGGTGTGTGTGGGTTCTAATGCCTCAGTATAGTGACGTGGACTCTGTACTGCTCAGTGAGTGTTAAACCAAGGTCCTGACTCTCTGTGGTCAGCAAAAATCCCAGGATGTTCTTCGAAAAAAGAGTAGGGGTTTAACCCCAGCATCCTTGCCAAATTTGCCCACTGGCCTCTGTCCATCATCGCCTCCTAACCATCCCCATATCTCAATTGGCTTCATCACTCTGTCTCCTCTCCACCAATCAGCTGGTGTGTGGTGTACGGTCTGGCACAATATGGCTGCCGTCCATAATCCAAGTGGATGCTGCACACTGGTGGTGGATGAGGAGATTCCCCCAATGTGTGAAGCGCTTTGAGTGTCCAGAAAAGCGCTATATAAATGTAAGGAATTATTATTATTATTATTATTATTATTATTATTATTAATATTAATATATTATCAGGGTACTGTAAAAAATGTTGGGTTCCACACAATCGATTTGTGTGGGCACAGCATGAATTAATTGTTAACTTATTCGTTTTTACAAATTGAAGTGGATATAAAATAAAACAATTAATTTGCTCCCTAAAAAACTCAGGAATTGTGTTGTTTCAGCTTATTTTAAATAAGTAGTTTGAACAGCAAATATAATTTTCTTAAGTATATACTGTGATGTGAGATTTTTCTCATATCGTCCAGCCCTACAGACAAGGAATAGTGGAAAGTAAAAGCTAAAAAAGGAACAGAGTAATGAGGAATCAAAGTCGAGGGAAATGGGTAGGAGATGAAATGAGCAAGCAGAAAAAAATAAAATAAAGCGCAGCCAGGTTTCTTCCTGTAGATGGAAAAACAGAAAGCTGAGTCAGAGCTTTCACCTCGCATGATGTCCATTACTTAAACAAGCTGTCTGCTTCAGCAGCTCCACAGGAGACCCTCTGGGTAGTTTATGTATTGATTTAACCGTGAGCCCAGGACCCATTTTTTAGCGTAAATGATTGTTCACTTGGCTTGATGCGCAGGGTTACATGCTCAGCTGTGGGCTTGTTTCCATCATGCGAGAGCCATTTGTAACGTGCACGAGCAGATGGATCGCTGACCGCACAACAGCCTGCAGAGCAGATGTGTTAAATCTTCTCAAATAAAGAGCTGAGCTGCTGATGTCGGGTCAGAAACCTTTATGAAGCCAGCTTCTCATAAATGTTTGTTCTCCTGCACAAACAAAAGCATTTTTTCCCACCCTGGGGACACTTTAAAAGAACCTTAGCATGGAAAACTGGATTTTCTCGGCTATTTGAAGTAAGTGTTTATACTCTTAGGCATAGTTGAGCTGTCAGAACTAGCTGAAGGTCCATTCATGGAAACTGAGGTGCATATACACTTCAACATTCATATTTACTGTAGAAAGCAACAGGTGTTGGCTTGCGGAGTCATGGTGAAGTAAGAAAGGATGATGTACCTGCTCCATTCTCCAAATGTTAGACAGTTGTACACTGTAAAAAAAAGATTAATTGGGTTTACAATTTTTTTTTAAGGCAAGTAGTTACAAACAATTTATATGGGCTGAATTTAAACAAACAAATTAAGTTAAACGTTACTCAATTTAGTTTAATGTTTTAATTTGTTTGCTTAAATTCAGCCCATATAACTTATCAACCACTTACCTTGAAATTTGGTAAATCCAATGATTTTTTTTTTTCATTGTAGGTCTGTCACATTTTTGATAATAGTGTGATCTATGGTCATTTAATGCTGATACTAACTTTTATTAACTTAATTACTAGTCATTCAGTATTATCACTGACCACAATGCATTGCTTGAAAATTAAGTGTTACATATATTAATACAGTTAACTATTATGTACTAAATCTAATTTAAATTAATGTTAAGACATTAAATTAATAAGACATTTTTGCAGAATTATATTAAATATATTCCCATTCTCTTTATATCAAATTCAAAAGAATTATATGATGTCTTATTATATATTTAACAAGAATTTGATATGAAAAAGATATACATATATTTTGTAAAAACATTATATAACAATTTCATTACTTATGTTACTTATTTTAATAAGTTAAGCATTTATGTCAACTTTCTTCATGTGGTTTCAAAACAAATGGATTTTTACAGTGTAAGCACTCAAAAACGATTTTTCTGCTTTGTTCAAACTACTTATCTAAAATGAGCTGCAACGAAACAGTTCTTGAGGTTTTTTTAGGGTCAACTTAATTATTTCATGTTCAGTCAACTTAAAATCGTAAAAAAAACATTAAGTTAACTTAATTGTTTTGTATTGATCAAGGTTATTAGTTTTGTAATTTTCATTCGTTTTAGTTTTGACTTTTTGTTTTCAAATTCAGTTCGTTTTAATTAGTTTTATTAGTTTCTGTAATTGCTTAGTTTTAGTTTAGCTTTATTAGTTTCAGTATTAGTTTTAGCTTTTTTGTTTTCTTGTAAATAAGGACATTTGCTAGGTGCAAGATTCAAAATCATCAGAATAAATATTGTATAATTAAAACTCAACTGAAGATAAGCTACTTTTTTGACACAAGAACACTACCACCTACAGTTAAAGTCAGAATTATTAGCCCTCCTTTGAATTATTTTTTCGTTTTTAAGTATAAAGATGAAAATGAAAATGATTTTTGCTAAAATTTTAGTTAGTTAGTTTTGTATGTGCACAATAATTTCAGTTAGTTCTAGTTCTCTCCTTTTTATTTTTATTTCAGTTAACGAAAATGTTTTTCAATTCTAGTTTTAATTTTTTCGTTAATTTTTGTTAACTATACTAACCTTGGCATTAATATGAAATGAGGTGAAGGGATTGTGTGGACCTCAGCAATTTACTGTGAGATTTCAAAAAAAATTTCTGTTATACAAAATTTTACCTAATATTTTTTGTCAGTTTGTATCAATTATAAGTTGAGATTGCTACAAAAATTTGATTTAACAAAAATTTATGGCAGGGACAATGTAATGTCTTACAGTGTATGTCTGTTTCCAATTAAATGAAACAAAATATCGATAAATCCCATCTTTCAACTGCAGAGCATTTTTCATCACACTCCTGCAAATAAATGTAAGATAAGGTCCTTTACCTTTAATTTCGAATGTGGATAAAGTCTCCATGGGTAGTACAGAATATCGACGCAACTGTCCTTGCATATTAGCTTACATCACTGTCACGTGTTTCTCGCCTAAATAATAAATAAACGCAGTCAACTTTAGAGATGGGTCTTATAGACAACTTTCATCATGCTCATCCAATGATCTACCAGTCCTATAACAAACACTGCCTATGATTTGTGCTTCTTGTTTGACCGTCGGAGTGAATTTCCATCTTATATCCCGCATCTCTAGCATGGAACTGAGCCCTTTTTAATTATTGTTCTGCTCACGTTTTGACATTCTTTTGATAAATTGAGATACTGAATTGGTTATTTGTGTACTGTTGCATCACTTTTAACAAATGGCTGACTGAGAGCTTAGCGCTGGTCCAGACGCAGGAGATGCAGTTTTAAGTGAGTCCTTTTGAGAGAGTAAATTACTTTGCAATCAGGCTGATGCAACCTTTGCTTCTGGGTTTGTAATTCACTCTATCGCATCTTAAAAAAAATAAGTGCGGACAAACCTGGAGTTTATTTGTCTTTTAGCCTTCAAAAACAATTTCCATTTGATTTTAGGCATGTTGAATGAAATATATTACTTTTATTGTAGGCAAGAGCCGGTAAAAGATTCTGAAGTTATGATAAGTTTGGATAAAAAGATCACGGTTTCACAATATGACAGTATTGTGATTACTGTTCTTAAAATATATAGAGCCAGATCAGTCTCAATAATAATACATTTACAAAAATTTTATTCATGCGTGCACAACACAATACACATTAACAAAAACCAATTCATAAATCCAAAACACAATGCATAAATGGGAAAATCTGATTCTTAAATCCAAAAGGCAATTCGTAAATGTACAAATCTAAATCTTTAATCCAAAACGCATTCATAAATGTGCAAATCCAAATCGTAAATCCAAAATGCAATTTGTCAATGTGCAAATGCAATTTGTAAATCCAAAACGCAATTCGTAAATGTGCAAATCCAAATGGTGAATCCAAAAGGCAATTCGTAAATGTACAAATCTAAATCGTTAATCCAAAACGCATTCATAAATGTACAAATTCAAATCGTAAATCCAAAATGCAATTCGTAAATGTGCAAATCCAAATGGTGAATCCAAAATGCAATTCGTAAATGTGTAAATCAAATTCGTAAATCCAAAACGCAATTCATAAATGTGCAAATCCAAAACGCAATTCATAAATGTGTAAATCCAGTTCGTAAATTTAAAATGCAATATGTAAATTTGCAAATCTAAATCGTAAATCCAAAACAAAGTTCGTAAATGTACAAATCCAAGTCGGTCATCCAAAACACAATTTATAAATGTGTAAATCCAATTTGTAAATTCAAAACACAATTCATAAATATGCAAATCCAATTGTTAAATTTAAAACGCAATTCGTAAATGTGTAAATGCAAAACGCAATTCGTAAATGTGCAAATTTATTCATTCATTTTCTTTTTAGCTTAGTCCCTTTATTAATCCAGGATTGCCACAGTGGATTGAGTGCAGCGGATGCCCTTCCAGCCGCAATTTAGCCTTCCCAATTCACCTGTACCGCATGTCTTTGGACTGTGGGGGAAACCCATGCAAACGCAGGGAGAACATACAAACCCCACACAGAAACGCCAACTGACCCAGCCAAGGCTCGAACCAGCGACCTTCTTGCTGTGAGGCGACAGCACTACCTACTGCGCCACTGCGTCGCCGTAAATGTGCCAATCTAAATCGCAAATCCAAAACGTAATTCATAAATGTGCAAATCCAATTCGTAAATTCAAAACACAATGCATAAATTCACAAGTAAAAGTATTTCCCCAAACCTCACATGAATGCATCTTAACTTAACATTTAAAATGTTTACACGTATGTATATCGACTTCTTGAATTGACTTCTGTCACACATTTATACAATTATGCAGTTTTGAAGTTACCGATGATACTTGCATTTATGAACTGTGTTTTGTGTTTACGAATTGGTTTTTGTAAATGTCAGTTGTGCTGTGCTTGTATGAATTTTATTTTGTAAATGCATTATTATTGAAACTGATCTGATTCCATAAAAATAACAACTTTTTTCCAATTATATTAAAATATATTAAACAGAATATATTTCATTTTTAGGAAACATTTGAAATATTTTGGAAATAATGAAATAATTAAATAATTTAAGTAATTAAAATAAATCACTGACTTCTGCTGTCTTCATTAGTTTCAAAAATACAGATTTCTTTACAGCTTGAAAAATCGGTTTTAAAACCGTGACTTTTCCAAACCGCTGTAAACCTTGAAAGCAGTTATCGTCCCTACTGTCTTTCCAAATGAGGATGGTATTACACAAACACATGTTGTTAATTTTGCACATTATTAGTCGTTTGTGGTTGTTTATTGAGTCTTCAGATGATAACATGACATTGTCCTTTCAACGTCAGTCTGTATCTATAGTGAGCACTGCAGTTACTGTAATATTTCAGGCGGTTTAGGAGCGCTGACAGGCTGAAGTGCTCATGCATAAATGCAGGAGAAAGTGCACAGAGTGGCTTTATGGAGAGCTTTATGAGTGGGGTGTATTCAAGGACAACATCCACACTCTTTTACCTCATCTTTTCAACTTTTAAATGGAAACTAAATGCCCTTGCACCTTTATTATTTGCTTTATTATATATACAGTTACTTTATTAGGTGCACATGTTCAGTGCAAATATCTAATCAGACAATCCCAATGACAGCAAATCAATGGATTTAGGCATCTAGATGTGGGCAAATGTTAAGTATGGGTGTGATGAGACATACATCCCATGAGACGAGACATGAGACTGGGTTATCCTTAGTGATATGTTAGTTGTATTTTATTAAAAGCACAAAGCTTACACAAAGATTAGCCCTCCTGTGAAATATTTATTCTTATTCAAATATTTCTCAAGTGATATTTAATGGAGCAAGGAATTTTTTTATAGTATTTGTGATATTTTTTTTCTTCTGGAGAAAGTTTTATTTGTTTTATTTCGGCTAGAATAAAAGCAGTTAAAAAAAGTAATTTAATTAACACTTCCCCTTTTTTTGGAACTTTTTTAACAGGTCACATGGAGTTAAACAGTAGAGTTTTATCATTTTTGAATCCATGGATTGGACCATTAGCATCCTACTCAAAAATGTCAACAGTTCAGATCATTTTCCTGTTTAAGGTCAATATTATTAGCCCCCTTAAGCAGTATTTATTTTTGATAGCCTACAGAAAAAACCATTGTTATACAATGACTTGCCTAACTACCATAATTACCCTAATTAACCTAGTTAAGCCTTTAAATTAAACTTTAAGCTGTATACTAGTATCTTGAAAATATGTAGTAAATATGAAATATTATAGAAATCCTTTTATACAAATTAGTTAGTAAAACTATTGTTCTCTCCATTAAACAGAACTTAATAATTCTGACTTGAACTGTAGATGCGTTTTGAAATCAACTTTCACTTTATAAAATGCAGCAACTTCTAGTTTAATTAATTATATTATGCAGTAATAAACATGTTAACAGCATCTGCTGCGTAAAACATATGCTGGATAAGTTGGCGGTTCATTCCGCTGTGGCGACCCCAGATTATTTAGGGGCTAAGCCGAAAAGAAAATGACTGAATGATTGAATAAAACATGTAAACACTGCAAAAGTTTTTCCCTCAACCTTTCAAGTAATTGCACAAAGTTGTAAATAGAATAAATAATAACATAATATCCTTTCAAGTGCAATTAATAACTCTTAATAACTCCAATTTCATGAGTTTACACTTAGCTGATGATTGATTATAAAGCTTGTTTGGCATGCTGTCCCGGGAGAGAGCCCTGAGCTCATAAGATCCTCGAGCTCGGGGCTCCCTTCCGTTTGCAAGGCGAGAGCGGAGTTTGAGCTCAGGTAGACCTCGAGAACTCCCCTGCTGTAGTAGCTAATGAACAGATAGGGATTGCTCTTAAGAGATAACTACTTACTAGGAGCATGTCTATGGTGCCGATTTGGATTAGTCAATTAACTTAAGTTGCATGTTTTTTGACGGTGGGAGGAAACTGGGGAACCAGGGGGAAACCCACGTGAGCACGGGGAGAACGTGTAAACTCCGCACAGAAATGTTGGCTGGCTTGGTAAGGACTAGAACCAGTGATTTTCTTGCTGTGAGGCAACAGTGCTAACCACTGGGCCACTGTGCCACCCATCTAGGAAAGGAGGAGGAGTAGGGGTGGAAGGGGGGATTCTTCAAAATGAAGATGGCTGTTATATGGAACTTAGGGTATTTATAGTGGCTTAGCAATCATCTGATTGATGATTCATAAATTGAATAATGCGGGGCCAGCTGCAAGCAATCATAAGCATGCGATGCTCTCGAAATTAGTTTATAAATAAACTTCACTTATTACATTTTTATACATTTTTTTAGGAACTTTTAACATGGACTTATGAAAACAAAACAACACATCCAAAGTTATAATAAAAAAAATATAATAATAGTTACAATTATTTAAATGGATAAATTTTCAAATGTTGTTTAACAGAGCAAGGAAACTTTCACAGTATTTTCTATTATATATATATTTACTGGAGAAAGTCATTTCTTTTAGTTTGTCTGGATTAAAAGTATTTAAAATGATTTCAATACTATAAGGTCAACATTATTAGCGCAAATATTATTCGATTGGCTACAGAACAATCCACTGCTGTCCAATGACTTGCCTAATTAACATAACTTGACCAAATGAACATAGTTTTTCCTTTAAATTCCACTTTAAGCTGAACACTAATATTGTAATAAGTCAGTGTACAACGAAGATGAGGATCCAAATGCAGTTTATTAAGAGAATGGTCAAGCAGGCAAAGGTTAAAATAGGGACAGACAGGAGCATGCAGATAATGCAAAAGCGTGGTCAGAGTACAGACGATTGGTCAGACTCAGGACAGGTAGCGATGGCTGATGTGAAACTGACGTCGAGAACCCGAAGCGCAAGTGTTTCGAAACACTGCACTAAATCATGATCCGAAACACCCAGGTCATGTGACTAAAGTGTTTTGAAACACCAGGTCACGACTAAAGCAATTCAAAGAATCGTTAGTTTCAGAAGCGTTGGGTGACTATCATGAATGCAATCCATACCGCCAAACCACCAGGGGACGCCCTGGTCTGTTCTGTGCTTTCGTTTTATTTACAATAAAATGGTTTAATGTTTGAAATAAATATAAAAAGGCGCGGTTCTCTTCCTTTTCAAAACAGGTGCCGTCGCTCCTCCTACTGTATGTAGTCCTGTGCGGTGCGTGACTGTCAGCTGACGCGCTCCATAGTGATAAATAGACGCT
The DNA here is from genome assembly GCF_903798145.1 of Danio aesculapii. NCBI lineage: Eukaryota > Metazoa > Chordata > Actinopteri > Cypriniformes > Danionidae > Danio > Danio aesculapii. Next base: position 63,000,941 of record NC_079439.1, read on the forward strand.
GTTTCCCAAACGGATTCTGTACACGCAATTTGAATCGTCTGGGTTTTGAAGTCTGAGTTTTGGGTGTGTGTTTGAACAGACATATACACATAATTAATAATAATAACATCTAAAGATGTCGATTTTGGTGGGGGTTTTTTTCAAACACAACTAATTTTGTCCTAATTGAGCATAAAAAGTTAGGAAAGCAATCAAATGCTTTCATTGAAATGTTAGATGTATGCTTTTTAAAGTGACATCTCTGTTGATTAATGTAATCAAACGAAGAATCTAAATAAATGATAGATTCATTCGCTGCTCTTTTAATCAGAATATGTAGGTTATACAGTAAAGAAACGGCTAATGAGATTTGATGACCTGATTCAGTTTCTTTATAATAGCTATTTATTTTAATAAGCTGAATTGTTTGCTAATTCATTTGCTGCTAATGTATACTGCTTTATTTATTCTTTAGTAAATAATAATAAAACATATTACTGACCATTTAACTGTTTATTTATAATCAAATTTAGTAATTTAGGGATTTTTTTAATCTCTTATTTTCACATCCCAATGTTTACAGGTGTGAGTATAATAGATAAATAGGTATAGTATTATGTATAATCGTGGCAAAGACTAAATAAATTGGTTATTGGAAATGACTCATTAAAACTAGTGTTTAAAATGTGTTGAACCTTATTTGGGCAATATTTAAAAAATAATTAAAAGGAAAGTCACAAATTTTGACTTTGACTGTATGTGCTATTTCAGCCAGGGCTTTTCTCTCTTGAAGTCCCATATTCTTTGTCTTTAACAAGATGAAAAGATAAAATAGCATTTCTCAGCTCTGAAAGCCGCCATACCATCATTAGTACACCTAGAAAATGCCTCCTCATACTCAAACCCCCCTCATTTGCGCTCAGACCATCTACCATTTTGATGTATTATTTACGGCCGTGCCGATGGGAAGGAAGACTGCAAAAGAGGATGACTGAAAAGAAAGAAAGAAATAGTCTGAAAGCGCAATAGAGAGGGGGGGGGTGATGGGGGGTGCTGTTTTTATCTTTTCTCTCTTGTTTTTTCACTCTGCGTGGAGCCCCGTGAGACATGAACGTCCATTGAGCAGACATGGCTTTTGTGTCCAGCGTGCTGACATTGTGGACTAATGGGGTGGTTGCTCTGGGGCTTTGTGTCTTCATTACAAAGGCATCAGATCTCGATCCTGGCCTGCATTCCTTTACTGGGTCTCGCCGATCGATAGTCAGCTAGCTATTTATTGTAGCATCTGTTTCGTGCTTTGTTTTGGATTATGGATGATAATGTTTTGCATAGAGTTGGATAGTGATTGTGGTAGTGTTTGAATGAGGAAAATGTATAGTACAGAACAATGCCTGCTGAGTATATACAGTTGAAGTCAAAATGATTTGCCCTCCTGTGAAATATTTCCCAAATGATGTTTAACAGAGCAAGGAAATTTTTCAGTATTTTCTAAAATATTTTTTCTTCTAGAGAAAGTCTTATTTGTTTTATTTCGGCTAGAATAAAAGCAGTTTTTAATTTTTTAAATATCATTTTAAGGTCAATAATATTACCCCCCTTAAGTATTATTTATTTTCAGTTGTTTACAGAACAAACAATTGTTATACTATGACTTGCCTAATTAACCTAATTAACCTAGTTAAACTTAAGTTAAAGTTAACCTAGTTAAACTCACGTAAAGCTGAATAGTAGTATCTTGAAAAATATCTAGTGAAATAATATGTGCTGTCATCATGGCAAAGATAAAAGAAATCAGTTAGTAGAAATGAGATATTAAAACTATTATGTTTAAAAATGTGGTGAAAAATATATTTCTGTTAAACCGAAATTGGGGGAAAAAATATACAAGGGGGCTAATAATTTTGTCTTCAACTTTAATAATGAACTGGATTATAATGAAGTACTGCTTTATATTATTATTGTCACATGACCTCTCTGTGTTGCATATTTAGGTGGTGTTCATTTTTCATCATAGATTAAAAATTAATTGTATTTTGTTGTTTAGTAAAATTTTGCATAACACATCATAATTTTGGTTATAAAAGGGTAAATAAAAGATGTTAGAAGTTACTTGTAATTGGTTCATTCCTTTGTTATTGTAAACAATATAAATACCATAATAATTGCGGCTTTAATTAAGAGACTTCTTGAAACTTCTTGAAAGTTTCTCTGGAATTTATAGTTTTTGCAATTATGTTTTTTTTTGGCACAACTTAATTGTTTTTGTTTAATCCACTTAAATTTGTAAAAACGATTATGTTAACTTAAGCGATTTGTGTTGCGACAACATAAAGAAATTGTGTGGAACCCAGCACTTTTTTTACAGTGTACTTATTTATTTATTTAAATATGTATTTCTATAATTGTATATTTATAGTTAATGATATCATTGTAGCTAGAGTAAATGTTTGGTTAACTCTGTAAACTACTGATTTGTTCCCATTTTAAAATACGTGTTGTCATTTTAGAGCATTTTACATACATTTGTATAAAATAACAATAATGGTGGCATGCAATTAGTTATGGAATTGGATATTTGGTTATTTGACCAAATATTAATTTCTTAACCCTTAACTTTGGTATTGTATAAAGGGATAGTTCACTCAATAATGGAAATGTACTAACTTTCCACTCACCCTCAAGTGGTTCTAAACCATTGCGTGAACGCAAAGATATTATGAGAAATATATGATATATATATATATATATATGAGAAAATCTGGAAACCAGTAACCATTGACTTTTTATAGTATTTGTTTTTACCACCGTGGGTCATAGGTTTTTTTAGTTTTCTTCAAAATGTGTTCTATTGTGTTCAATCATGACAAATGAAAGCATTTGTTATTTCGACTAGTTGTCATTTTCTGAAAAACAATATATATATATATATATATATATATATATATATATATATTGTTTTTCAGAAAATGACAACTATATATATATATATATATATATATGTTGTGTATATCTGCGTTTATGTGGACTTTTAATACAACCTTTAATAGTACCTGTGGCTAAACTAATTAAAATTTTTACTCCAGCACAAGTAATTATAGTTAGCTAAAATAATAAAACAATAATAAAATAAAATTTAAAATACAATGAAAATTTAATAATAATTTTTTTTTTTTTAAATCAAATAAACATTCCCTTTAAAACATCCCAGAATCATGGGTTGACTAATTGATATGTACCCCTATATACATTTCTGGAGATCACGAAATATGTTTCAGGAGCTACATTTTTTTTTTTTTTGCAGTTTTTGTGAATCCACTAGAGGCCGCTGTGTGCGCTTTTTTTTATCTGCCAGAGGCCACTGTTTGACCGACCGACTGACTGACCGAAACCTCCCACCAACCTAATTCCTTAAACTCAACCAATAGCATTTTCAAAAGCACCGATTAAACCGCCCACCGCCTTCCCCAAACACACCCGACAGTGTTTTTAAAAGCAATCCAGAAAAAGAAAAGCCCTGATATTTTTACCACATTTTCAGATCTTACCACATTCTGTAGTGTTTATTTTTAAAGATGAAATGCATACCTAGCTCTGGCAACATAATTTGTGATCTCCAGAAATGTATATGGGGGTACATATTCACAATGAGCCTGTGTTGCAACAAAATTTGCAAATATACAAAACCACATAACACGGAAACCGTTAATGAACTGATATTGTTTTCTGTTTAGCGAAAATAAACAGCATCCATATACTGTAAAACCAAACAAGTTAAGGTAACTCAAAACATTTGAGAAAACCGATTACAACAAACCATTTAGTTAAATAATTTTGCACTGTGAACTTAATCTATGAGTAAATGAAGCAATTTAAGCAACGTAAAACTTGATAAATCAAGAGAACACAAACCAATTGAGTACTGTAAAACCCAATAAGTTAAGGCAACTCAAACTGTTTGAGGAAACCAATTGCTACAAACCATTCGAGTTAAAAAAACGAATCAATATGAGTACTGTGAACTTACTCCATATAATTAGAAGTAATGAGGGATTAATTAACTCATTACCTTCAACACTGAGTTCAAAACACTTTTTAAAAGAGTAGAATTAACTTTCAGTAAATTGAATTAACAACACTCATTTCATTTGATAAAATTTTACAGTGTAAAAATGCAGTCCATACAGGATCACATTTGCCTTTAGTTTTACCATGTTACTTAAAATAAAAGTGTTAACCTAATAATTATGCACCCTTTGAAGTGATAATCTCAATATGCAGCTATGATGAGTCATTCGGGTGACCTAATTATTGTAACACGTGTTAGCAACTTTACATTCTTCTTTAACGCATAAAAACCAACACTTTAAGCTCATGTATTCATCACGCTGGTGTTATTGCTCTGTTTGGGACTGTTTTTCCAGCTGAACTCCTCACTGGTCACTCACTGTAAACATGTTTGTTTTCTCACCAATGCTCAAGATGCCAGAAATGGCTCTTCAGATCATCCATCCAGCGGCTTCAGTGTTTCCTCTCCCTTAAGAGACTTACATAACCACTTCCTTAAGCCCACCTCCATGAGTAGGCATAAATCCCACAGCCACCCACCACTGCAGATCACTGAATACCCAGCATACACTGGGGCTAAAGTGCTCTACAACCCCTGGCTGAAGTATCCTGGTCGAGGCCCTCGTGTAGGCAAAAAGGTTTTCATGCTGAAACACAATCCAAAGACGAGTGCTCTTTATAAATAGCGACAGGCTGTTATTTGGACTAGCATGAGAGACAGTGATGTGTTTGCTCAGTGTAGCATTGGATTGCTCCGTGTAACACTTTGTGATGGGCAGAATTAATTGGAGAACAGCAGTGTTTGGATCAGTTCACTGAAGCGTCGGGCACACCTTCAAACTTTTAGATGCTGACTCATTTCATCAGGGAGATGTGCCGGTGTGATAATAGAAACTAAATTGGGTCCCACTTTAAATTAAGTGGCCTTAATTACTGTGTACTTTGCAATTTAAATGAGTAATTTAGTACTGTGCACCTATTGTGTACATGTACGTACAGTTGAAGTCAGAATTATTGACCCCCCCTGTACCCCCCCCCCCCCCCATTTCTGTTTAATGGAAACATATTTCTAAACATAATAGTTTTAATAAGTGATGACAGCATATTTTACTCGTTATTTTTCAAGACATTAGTATTCAGCTTAATGTGCCATGTAAAGGCTTAACTAGGTTAATTAGGCAAGTTAGAGTAATTAGGCAAGTCATTGTATAATGATGGTTTGTTATGTAGACCAGTGTTTCCCAACCCTGTTCCTGGAGGCACACCAACAGTACATATTTTGGATGTCTCCCTTTTCTAACCCATTCATTTCAGGTTTGGAGTCTCTTCTGATGTCATGATAAGATGATTCAGGTGTGTTTGATTAGGGAGAGGTTGAAAATGTAGACTGTTGGTGTGCCTTCAGGAACAGGGTTGGGAAACACTGATGTAGACAATCAAAAACAAATATTGCTTAAGGGGACTAATAATATCAGTGATTATCTGACTACAAATCTGCCATTACATGGACTACAACTCCAAGCATACACCACACACACCGGTTCCTGATCCAGACTGATTACAAACTCACACAGCTGAAGCTGCTTAAGCCCTCATTATATGGACTATTTATACGGCACACATTAGTAACACATTACTTTTAAAAATAAGTAATATTATTAGAATTACTTTTAAAGAAATGTAACGTAGGCGATGCAGTGGCGCAGTAGGTAGTGCTGTCGCCTCACAGCAAGAAGGTCGCTGGTTCGAGCCTTGGCTGGGTCAGTTGGCGTTTCTGTGTGGAGTTTGCATTTTCTCCCTGCGTTCATGTGGGTTTCCTCCGGGTGCTCTGGTTTCCCCCACAGTCCAAAGACATGCGGTACAGGTGAATTGAGAAGGCTAAATTGTCCGTAGTGTAAGTGAGTGTGTGTGGATGTTTCCCAGAGATGGATTGCGGCTGGAAGGGCATCCGCTGCGTAAAAAAACGTGCTGGATAAGTTGGCGGTTCATTCCGCTGCGGCGACCCCAGATTAATAAAGGGACTAAGCCGACAAGAAAATTATTGAATAAATGAAATGTAACATGAGTTACATTTAACCTTGCTTAATTGCCTTATAAAAAATATATTTCGGAATAAAAATGACCTTAGGTTGAATCACACTCAATGAGAGTGTGCTGCGAGGGATCAGACAGTCGACTCGCACTCATCATCATCAGGTCTCTTTTTTTCACAGCAGATGAGTCAGTGTACTGTTCTAGTAACTAAAAAGCTCAAGATATTGGTTTATTTAGAGTCAGAGGGGGTATCTCTTATGTTAAAAAGTAAATAATTAAGTACTTGTACTCAATATTGTAATGCACTACATTCAAAAGTAACTTTTCCCAACACTGAAAAATACTGGCCTTAAATTCCCCCGAATCCTCTCTCCCCCAACTCCCTCCTTTTAAAAATTAAATAAAAAAAAAAAAAAAGAAAACTTTCTCCAGAAGACAAAATATGATAGGAAATACCATGAAAATTTCCTTTCTTTGTTAAACATAATTTGGGAAAGTTTTGAAAAAAAAAAAAAATCACACGGGAGCAAATAATTCTGACTTCAACGGTACATGGTAAACTCTCCCTTCAGAGAAATACAGACTGGAAATACGGGAGAAATACGAGAAAAAACCTTTACGGGATGATAGCGGGATAGTACTGTAAAATACAGGAGAATCCCGGGAAAAACGGGAGGGTTGACAAGTATGGCGGAGCTGAATGCTATTGGTTTACAGAGAAACATCACTCGCTCATGCACAAGACAGGAGAATGAAAATAAAGGAAGCGCCATTTTTAAATACACAGCTGAGACATTACACCGTGATACTATATACATATAATAACGAGCCATGGTCGATTCAAGCTCAAACAAACATTGTCGTCGGCTTGATAAACAGCCAAAAAGCTAAGAAGAAGAACAGAATCTGCCTTGTGTATTGTTGTTTACGAGGTCGCCTAAAAGCGTGAGTGGTTTCACTTTCTCCAGAGAGCTCTATTCTTGGTGTCTCACCGCACATCTAAATTTGAAATGCCGAACTTGAGCTGATGATTTTAACGTCTTTTTAGAAACTGACAAATGCAAGAGTGAAGTGCAAAAAAACTAAGGAGAACCCCAAAATAAAACATTTGTAGTTTGTAAACAGTACCATTTGGCAGTGGAGACACAAACCTGATAAAGGTGACCCATACCGTACTGTACCACTCAGTGGAAACGAGGCATTTGAGAGTAACCGGTTCGATCCTCACTAGCAGTGCCCTCACCACTCTGCCCTTCACTTAACCCCAGGTTTCTCCAGGCAGATTGTTCCTCTAGCAAATCCACTGTAAATCACTTTGGATAAAAGCAGCTGCTAAATTAAGGAAGCACTAATTACTAATTAAGGAGTGAGAGCAAAGGGAGAAGACACTGTGGTAAGGGGGGATATACAAGCTGAAGTGTGGAAGAGCAAAAGGTTAAATGAGACAGCAAAAGAAATAAATGAATAAATTAGCTCTGCGTGACACCGCTACATGGCCAGAAATGTTCTCCTTTTAGTCGGTTCAAAAGGGTCCATGGTGGGCTTCACGCTGCTGGAGGCAGGTGGGCTGAAATACTGGTGAGAAGCCCAGACAGAGATGCATTTGGGCTGGAGATGGGAGCATCAGAGCTTGGCTGTTGACTTTTGGCTGGAACCGACTCAAATCCATTTAACAGCATCTCCATGGGACATCCAGGGTTTGCCTGCGGTGCTCAGATGGCTGTTTGGGAAGACAGGATGGGAAAAGTCACGCCTTTGAATTTTCTCTTTACGTGCAAATGTACTCACGAGCATGTTAATGCACGCTTAACAATGCTTGAACATATTGTAGTGGTAGGG